>NC_056748.1:241899238-241956738 GCF_019279795.1 Protopterus annectens
TGTTGATGGTTCTGATCCTGTCCTGAATCCCAGTGTGTGTAATTGTTGTACCTGTGTCCCCATGTTTTGGTCCTGTGATTATCTCCTGTATTGTTTCTCCTTGTACCTGTTTCCCCTGCTCTGATACTGATGTTGATGGTTCTGATCCTGTCCTGAATCCCAGTGTGTGTAATTGTTGTACCTGTGTCCCCATGTTTTGGTCCTGTGATTATCTCCTGTATTGTTTCTCCTTTTACCTGTTTCCCTGCTCTGATACTGATGTTGATGGTTCTGATCCTGTCCTGAATCCCAGTGTGTGTAATTGTTGTACCTGTGTCCCCATGTTTTGGTCCTGTGATTATCTCCTGTATTGTTTCTCCTTGTACCTGTTTCCCCTGCTCTAATAATGATGTTGATGGTTCTGATCCTGTCCTGAATCCCAGTGTGTGTAATTGTTGTACCTGTGTCCCCATGTTTTGGTCCTGTGATTATCTCCTGTATTGTTTCTCCTTGTACCTGTTTCCCCTGCTCTGATACTGATGTTGATGGTTCTGATCCTGTCCTGAATCCCAGTGTGTGTAATTGTTGTACCTGTGTCCCCATGTTTTGGTCCTGTGATTATCTCCTGTATTGTTTCTCCTTGTACCTGTTTCCCGTGCTCTGATACTGATGTTGATGGTTCTGATCCTGTCCTGAATCCCAGTGTGTGTAATTGTTGTACCTGTGTCCCCATGTTTTGGTCCTGTGATTATCTCCTGTATTGTTTCTCCTTGTACCTGTTTCCTGCTCTGATACTGATGTTGATGGTTCTGATCCTGTCCTGAATCCCAGTGTGTGTAATTGTTGTACCTGTGTCCCCATGTTTTGGTCCTGTGATTATCTCCTGTATTGTTTCTCCTTGTACCTGTTTCCCCTGCTCTGATACTGATGTTGATGGTTCTGATCCTGTCCTGAATCCCAGTGTGTGTAATTGTTGTACCTGTGTCCCCATGTTTTGGTCCTGTGATTATCTCCTGTATTGTTTCTCCTTGTACCTGTTTCCTGCTCTAATACTGATGTTGATGGTTCTGATCCTGTCCTGAATCCCAGTGTGTGTAATTGTTGTACCTGTGTCCCCATGTTTTGGTCCTGTGATTATCTCCTGTATTGTTTCTCCTTGTACCTGTTTCCCCTGCTCTGATACTGATGTTGATGGTTCTGATCCTGTCCTGAATCCCAGTGTGTGTAATTGTTGTACCTGTGTCCCCATGTTTTGGTCCTGTGATTATCTCCTGTATTGTTTCTCCTTGTACCTGTTTCCCCTGCTCTGATACTGATGTTGATGGTTCTGATCCTGTCCTGAATCCCAGTGTGTGTAATTGTTGTACCTGTGTCCCCATGTTTTGGTCCTGTGATTATCTCCTGTATTGTTTCTCCTTGTACCTGTTTCCAGTGCTCTGATACTGATGTTGATGGTTCTGATCCTGTCCTGAATCCCAGTGTGTGTAATTGTTGTACCTGTGTCCCCATGTTTTGGTCCTGTGATTATCTCCTGTATTGTTTCTCCTTGTACCTGTTTCCCCTGCTCTGATACTGATGTTGATGGTTCTGATCCTGTCCTGAATCCCAGTGTGTGTAATTGTTGTACCTGTGTCCCCATGTTTTGGTCCTGTGATTATCTCCTGTATTGTTTCTCCTTGTACCTGTTTCCTGCTCTGATACTGATGTTGATGGTTCTGATCCTGTCCTGAATCCCAGTGTGTGTAATTGTTGTACCTGTGTCCCCATGTTTTGGTCCTGTGATTATCTCCTGTATTGTTTCTCCTTGTACCTGTTTCCCCTGCTCTGATACTGATGTTGATGGTTCTGATCCTGTCCTGAATCCCAGTGTGTGTAATTGTTGTACCTGTGTCCCCATGTTTTGGTCCTGTGATTATCTCCTGTATTGTTTCTCCTTGTACCTGTTTCCCCTGCTCTGATACTGATGTTGATGGTTCTGATCCTGTCCTGAATCCCAGTGTGTGTAATTGTTGTACCTGTGTCCCCATGTTTTGGTCCTGTGATTATCTCCTGTATTGTTTCTCCTTGTACCTGTTTCCCTTCTCTGATACTGATGTTGATGGTTCTGATCCTGTCCTGAATCCCAGTGTGTGTAATTGTTGTACCTGTGTCCCCATGTTTTGGTCCTGTGATTATCTCCTGTATTGTTTCTCCTTGTACCTGTTTCCCTGCTCTGATACTGATGTTGATGGTTCTGATCCTGTCCTGAATCCCAGTGTGTGTAATTGTTGTACCTGTGTCCCCATGTTTTGGTCCTGTGATTATCTCCTGTATTGTTTCTCCTTGTACCTGTTTCCCCTGCTCTAATACTGACGTTGATGGTTCTGATCCTGTCCTGAATCCCAGTGTGTGTAATTGTTGTACCTGTGTCCCCATGTTTTGGTCCTGTGATTATCTCCTGTATTGTTTCTCCTTGTACCTGTTTCCTGCTCTGATACTGATGTTGATGGTTCTGATCCTGTCCTGAATCCCAGTGTGTGTAATTGTTGTACCTGTGTCCCCATGTTTTGGTCCTGTGATTATCTCCTGTATTGTTTCTCCTTGTACCTGTTTCCCCTGCTCTGATACTGATGTTGATGATTCTGATCCTGTCCTGAATCCCAGTGTGTGTAATTGTTGTACCTGTGTCCCCATGTTTTGGTCCTGTGATTATCTCCTGTATTGTTTCTCCTTGTACCTGTTTCCCCTGCTCTGATACAGATGTTGATGGTTCTGATCCTGTCCTGAATCCCAGTGTGTGTAATTGTTGTACCTGTGTCCCCATGTTTTGGTCCTGTGATTATCTCCTGTATTGTTTCTCCTTGTACCTGTTTCCCCTGCTCTGATACTGATGTTGATGGTTCTGATCCTGTCCTGAATCCCAGTGTGTGTAATTGTTGTACCTGTGTCCCCATGTTTTGGTCCTGTGATTATCTCCTGTATTGTTTCTCCTTGTACCTGTTTCCCCTGCTCTGATACTGATGTTGATGGTTCTGATCCTGTCCTGAATCCCAGTGTGTGTGTAATTGTTGTACCTGTGTCCCCATGTTTTGGTCCTGTGATTATCTCCTGTATTGTTTCTCCTTGTACCTGTTTCCTGCTCTGATACTGATGTTGATGGTTCTGATCCTGTCCTGAATCCCAGTGTGTGTAATTGTTGTACCTGTGTCCCCATGTTTTGGTCCTGTGATTATCTCCTGTATTGTTTCTCCTTGTACCTGTTTCCCCTGCTCTGATACTGATGTTGATGGTTCTGATCCTGTCCTGAATCCCAGTGTGTGTAATTGTTGTACCTGTGTCCCCATGTTTTGGTCCTGTGATTATCTGCTGTATTGTTTCTCCTTGTACCTGTTTCCCTGTTCTGATACTGATGTTGATGGTTCTGATCCTGTCCTGAATCCCAGTGTGTGTAATTGTTGTACCTGTGTCCCCATGTTTTGGTCCTGTGATTATCTCCTGTATTGTTTCTCCTTGTACCTGTTTCCCTGCTCTGATACTGATGCTGATGGTTCTGATCCTGTCCTGAATCCCAGTGTGTGTAATTGTTGTACCTGTGTCCCCATGTTTTGGTCCTGTGATTATCTCCTGTATTGTTTCTCCTTGTACCTGTTTCCTGCTCTGATACTGATGTTGATGGTTCTGATCCTGTCCTGAATCCCAGTGTGTGTAATTGTTGTACCTGTGTCCCCATGTTTTGGTCCTGTGATTATCTCCTGTATTGTTTCTCCTTGTACCTGTTTCCCTGCTCTGATACTGATGTTGATGGTTCTGATCCTGTCCTGAATCCCAGTGTGTGTAATTGTTGTACCTGTGTCCCCATGTTTTGGTCCTGTGATTATCTCCTGTATTGTTTCTCCTTGTACCTGTTTCCCTGCTCTGATACTGATGTTGATGGTTCTGATCCTGTCCTGAATCCCAGTGTGTGTAATTGTTGTACCTGTGTCCCCATGTTTTGGTCCTGTGATTATCTCCTGTATTGTTTCTCCTTGTACCTGTTTCCTGCTCTGATACTGATGTTGATGGTTCTGATCCTGTCCTGAATCCCAGTGTGTGTAATTGTTGTACCTGTGTCCCCATGTTTTGGTCCTGTGATTATCTCCTGTATTGTTTCTCCTTGTACCTGTTTCCCCTGCTCTGATACTGATGTTGATGGTTCTGATCCTGTCCTGAATCCCAGTGTGTGTAATTGTTGTACCTGTGTCCCCATGTTTTGGTCCTGTGATTATCTCCTGTATTGTTTCTCCTTGTACCTGTTTCCTGCTCTGATACTGATGTTGATGGTTCTGATCCTGTCCTGAATCCCAGTGTGTGTAATTGTTGTACCTGTGTCCCCATGTTTTGGTCCTGTGATTATCTCCTGTATTGTTTCTCCTTGTACCTGTTTCCCCTGCTCTGATACTGATGTTGATGGTTCTGATCCTGTCCTGAATCCCAGTGTGTGTAATTGTTGTACCTGTGTCCCCATGTTTTGGTCCTGTGATTATCTCCTGTATTGTTTCTCCTTGTACCTGTTTCCCCTGCTCTGATACTGATGTTGATGGTTCTGATCCTGTCCTGAATCCCAGTGTGTGTAATTGTTGTACCTGTGTCCCCATGTTTTGGTCCTGTGATTATCTCCTGTATTGTTTCTCCTTGTACCTGTTTCCCTGCTCTGATACTGATGTTGATGGTTCTGATCCTGTCCTGAATCCCAGTGTGTGTAATTGTTGTACCTGTGTCCCCATGTTTTGGTCCTGTGATTATCTCCTGTATTGTTTCTCCTTGTACCTGTTTCCTGCTCTGATACTGATGTTGATGGTTCTGATCCTGTCCTGAATCCCAGTGTGTGTAATTGTTGTACCTGTGTCCCCATGTTTTGGTCCTGTGATTATCTCCTGTATTGTTTCTCCTTGTACCTGTTTCCCCTGCTCTGATACTGATGTTGATGGTTCTGATCCTGTCCTGAATCCCAGTGTGTGTAATTGTTGTACCTGTGTCCCCATGTTTTGGTCCTGTGATTATCTCCTGTATTGTTTCTCCTTGTACCTGTTTCCCCTGCTCTGATACTGATGTTGATGGTTCTGATCCTGTCCTGAATCCCAGTGTGTGTAATTGTTGTACCTGTGTCCCCATGTTTTGGTCCTGTGATTATCTCCTGTATTGTTTCTCCTTGTACCTGTTTCCCTGCTCTGATACTGATGTTGATGGTTCTGATCCTGTCCTGAATCCCAGTGTGTGTAATTGTTGTACCTGTGTCCCCATGTTTTGGTCCTGTGATTATCTCCTGTATTGTTTCTCCTTGTACCTGTTTCCCTGCTCTAATACTGATGTTGATGGTTCTGATCCTGTCCTGAATCCCAGTGTGTGTAATTGTTGTACCTGTGTCCCCATGTTTTGGTCCTGTGATTATCTCCTGTATTGTGTCTCCTTGTACCTGTTTCCTGCTCTGATACTGATGTTGATGGTTCTGATCCTGTCCTGAATCCCAGTGTGTGTAATTGTTGTACCTGTGTCCCCATGTTTTGGTCCTGTGATTATCTCCTGTATTGTTTCTCCTTGTACCTGTTTCCCCTGCTCTAATACTGATGTTGATGGTTCTGATCCTGTCCTGAATCCCAGTGTGTGTAATTGTTGTACCTGTGTCCCCATGTTTTGGTCCTGTGATTATCTCCTGTATTGTTTCTCCTTGTACCTGTTTCCCCTGCTCTGATACTGATGTTGATGGTTCTGATCCTGTCCTGAATCCCAGTGTGTGTAATTGTTGTACCTGTGTCCCCATGTTTTGGTCCTGTGATTATCTCCTGTATTGTTTCTCCTTGTACCTGTTTCCTCTGCTCTGATACTGATGTTGATGATTCTGATCCTGTCCTGAATCCCAGTGTGTGTAATTGTTGTACCTGTGTCCCCATGTTTTGGTCCTGTGATTATCTCCTGTATTGTTTCTCCTTGTACCTGTTTCCCCTGCTCTGATACTGATGTTGATGGTTCTGATCCTGTCCTGAATCCCAGTGTGTGTAATTGTTGTACCTGTGTCCCCATGTTTTGGTCCTGTGATTATCTCCTGTATTGTTTCTCCTTGTACCTGTTTCCTGCTCTGATACTGATGTTGATGGTTCTGATCCTGTCCTGAATCCCAGTGTGTGTAATTGTTGTACCTGTGTCCCCATGTTTTGGTCCTGTGATTATCTCCTGTATTGTTTCTCCTTGTACCTGTTTCCCTGCTCTGATACTGATGTTGATGGTTCTGATCCTGTCCTGAATCCCAGTGTGTGTAATTGTTGTACCTGTGTCCCCATGTTTTGGTCCTGTGATTATCTCCTGTATTGTTTCTCCTTGTACCTGTTTCCCCTGCTCTATTACTGACGTTGATGGTTCTGATCCTGTCCTGAATCCCAGTGTGTGTAATTGTTGTACCTGTGTCCCCATGTTTTGGTCCTGTGATTATCTCCTGTATTGTTTCTCCTTGTACCTGTTTCCTGCTCTGATACTGATGTTGATGATTCTGATCCTGTCCTGAATCCCAGTGTGTGTAATTGTTGTACCTGTGTCCCCATGTTTTGGTCCTGTGATTATCTCCTGTATTGTTTCTCCTTGTACCTGTTTCCCCTGCTCTAATACTGACGTTGATGGTTCTGATCCTGTCCTGAATCCCAGTGTGTGTAATTGTTGTACCTGTGTCCCCATGTTTTGGTCCTGTGATTATCTCCTGTATTGTTTCTCCTTGTCTGTACCTGTTTCCTGCTCTAATACTGACGTTGATGGTTCTGATCCTGTCCTGAATCCCAGTGTGTGTAATTGTTGTACCTGTGTCCCCATGTTTTGGTCCTGTGATTATCTCCTGTATTGTTTCTCCTTGTACCTGTTTCCTCTGCTCTGATACTGATATTGATGATTCTGATCCTGTCCTGAATCCCAGTGTGTGTAATTGTTGTACCTGTGTCCCCATGTTTTGGTCCTGTGATTATCTCCTGTATTGTTTCTCCTTGTACCTGTTTCCCTGCTCTGATACTGATGTTGATGGTTCTGATCCTGTCCTGAATCCCAGTGTGTGTAATTGTTGTACCTGTGTCCCCATGTTTTGGTCCTGTGATTATCTCCTGTATTGTTTCTCCTTGTACCTGTTTCCCCTGCTCTGATACTGATGTTGATGGTTCTGATCCTGTCCTGAATCCCAGTGTGTGTAATTGTTGTACCTGTGTCCCCATGTTTTGGTCCTGTGATTATCTCCTGTATTGTTTCTCCTTGTACCTGTTTCCTGCTCTGATACTGATGTTGATGGTTCTGATCCTGTCCTGAATCCCAGTGTGTGTAATTGTTGTACCTGTGTCCCCATGTTTTGGTCCTGTGATTATCTCCTGTATTGTTTCTCCTTGTACCTGTTTCCCCTGCTCTGATACTGATGTTGATGGTTCTGATCCTGTCCTGAATCCCAGTGTGTGTAATTGTTGTACCTGTGTCCCCATGTTTTGGTCCTGTGATTATCTCCTGTATTGTTTCTCCTTGTACCTGTTTCCCCTGCTCTGACTGATGTTGATGATTCTGATCCTGTCCTGAATCCCAGTGTGTGTAATTGTTGTACCTGTGTCCCCATGTTTTGGTCCTGTGATTATCTCCTGTATTGTTTCTCCTTGTACCTGTTTCCCCTGCTCTGATACTGATGTTGATGGTTCTGATCCTGTCCTGAATCCCAGTGTGTGTAATTGTTGTACCTGTGTCCCCATGTTTTGGTCCTGTGATTATCTCCTGTATTGTTTCTCCTTGTACCTGTTTCCTGCTCTGATACTGATGTTGATGGTTCTGATCCTGTCCTGAATCCCAGTGTGTGTTAGCCAATTGTTGTACCTGTGTCCCCATGTTTTGGTCCTGTGATTATCTCCTGTATTGTTTCTTCTCCTTTTTTTTTTTTTTTTTGGGGGGTTTTTTTAGTTTTTTTTTGTTTTTTTTATTTTTTTTTTTTTTCCCCCCTTTTTTTTTCCCCCCAACCTTTTTTTTTTTTTTTTGGGGGGTTTTTTTAATTTTTTTTTGTTTTTTTTACTTTTTTTTTTTTTCCCCCCTTTTTGTTTCCCCTTTTTTTTTTTTTTTTTTCCCCCCTTTTTTTTAATTTTTTTATATTTTTTTTTTTTTTTTTTTCTTTTTTTCCCCCCCCTTTTTTTTGTTTTTTTTGGGGCCCCATTGTTTTTTTGTGTTTTTTTTTTTTTTTTTTTTTCCCTTTTTTTTCCCCCCCTTTTTTTTTGGGTTCTGATCCGGGTTTTTTTTGGGGGGTTTTTTTCCCGTTTTTAATTTTTGGGCCTGTGTTTTTTTTTTTTTTTCCCTGTTTTTTCCCCCCTTTTTTTTTTTTTCCCTTTTAAAATTTTTTTTGGGGGCCCCCTTTTTTTTCCCCCCCCTTTTTTTTTTTTTTTTTCCTTTTTTTTCCCTTTTTTTTTTTTAAAAAAAAGGGGGGGGTTTGTTTTTTGTTTTTTTTTTTTTGTTTTTTTTTGGGGTTTTTTTTTTTTTTTCCCCCCTTTTTTTTTTTTTTTTTTTTTTTTCCCCCTTTTTTTTGGTCCTTTTTCCCCTTTTTTTTTTTTCCCTTTTTTTCCCCCCTTTTTTTTTTTTTTTGGGTTTTTTTTTAAAATTTTTTTTGGGTTTTTTCCCCTGTTTTTTTTCCTTTTACCTTTTTTTTTCCCCCCCCCCCCCCCGGGGGGTTTTTTACCCCCCTTTTTTGGGTTTTTTTTCCTTTTTTTTTTTCCTTTTTTCCCGGGTTTTTTTTGTTTTTTTTTCCCCCCCCCTTGTTTTTTTTCCCCCCTTTTTTTTGGTTTTTTTCCCCCCCTTTTTTTTTTGGTCCTTTTTTCCCGGGTTTTTTTTGGGGCCTGCCCCCCCCCTTTTTTTTTAATTTTTACCCCCCTTTTTTGGGTTTTTTTTCCTTTTTTTTTTTCCTTTTTTCCCGGGTTTTTTTTGGGGTTTTTTTTTCCCCCCCCCTTGTTTTTTTTCCCCCCTTTTTTTTGGTTTTTTTCCCCCCCTTTTTTTTTTGGTCCTTTTTTCCCGGGTTTTTTTTGGGGCCTGCCCCCCCCCTTTTTTTGTTTTTTTCCTTTTCCCCTGTTTTTTTTAATTTTTTGTTTCCCCTTGTTTTTTTTTTTTCTCCCCCTTTTGTTTTTTTTCCCCCCTTTTTCCCCCGGGGGTTTAATTTTTTTGCCCCTTTTTTCCCGGGGTTTTTTTTTTTTCCCCCTTTTTTTCCCGGGTTTAATTTTTTTTTTCCCCCCTTTTTTTTCCCCCCTTTTTTTTTTTTTTCCCCCCCTTTTTTCCCTTTTTTTTTTTTTTCCCCCCTTTTTTTCCGGGTTTATTTTTTTTTTCCCCCCTTTTTTTTCCCCCTTTTAATTTTTTTGCCCCTTTTTTCCCGGGGTTTTTTTTTTCCCCCTTTTTTTCCCGGGTTTATTTTTTTTTTCCCCCCTTTTTTTTCCCCCCTTTTTTTTTTTTTTCCCCCCCTTTTTTCCCTTTTTTTTTTTTTTCCCCCCTTTTTTTCCGGGTTTATTTTTTTTTTCCCCCCTTTTTTTCCCCCTTTTTTTTTGGGTTTTTCCCCCTTTTTTCCCCTTTTTTTGTTTTTTTTTATTTTTTTTTTTTTCCTTGTTTTTTTTTTTTTCCCCCTTTTTTTTTGGGGTTTTTCCCCCTTTTTTCCCCTTTTTTTGTTTTTTTTTATTTTTTTTTTTTTCCTTGTTTTTTTTTTTTTCCCCCTTTTTTTTTATTTTTCCCCTTTTTTGGGCCCGGTTTTTTTTTTTTTTTTTTTTCTTGATTTTTTATTTTTTTTTTCCCCCTGCCCCGGGGGAAAATTTTTTGGGTTTTTTTGGGGTTTTTTTTTTTTTTCCTTTTCCCCTTTTTTTTTTTAAAATTTTTTGGGGCCCCCCTTTTTTTTCCCCCCTTTTAATTTTTTTTCCCCTTTTTTGGGCCCGGTTTTTTTTTTTTTTTTTTTTTTTAAAATTTTTTGGGGTTTTTCCCCCCCTTTTTTTTTGGGTTTTTCCCCCTTTTTTCCCCTTTTTTTGTTTTTTTTTATTTTTTCCCCGGGTTTATTTTTTTTTTCCCCCCTTTTTTTTCCCCCGGGGGTTTGGGGCCGGGCCCCTTTTTTTGGGGAAAATTTTGTATTTTTCCCCCGGGGCCCCCCTTTTTTTAAATTTTTTTTTACCTTTTTTTCCCCGGGGGGTTTGGGGCCGGGCCCCTTTTTTTGGGGAAAATTTTGTATTTTTCCCCCTTTTTTTTTCCGGGTTTATTTTTTTTTTCCCCCCTTTTTTTTCCCCCTTTTTTTTTTTTTTTGCCCCCCTTTTTTCCCTTTTTTTTTTTTTTCCCCCCTTTTTTTCCCCCTTTTTTCCCTTTTGTTTTTTTTCCCCCCTTTTTCCCCGGGGGGTTTGGGGCCGGGCCCCTTTTTTTGGGGAAAATTTTGTATTTTTCCCCCGGGGCCCCCTTGTTTTCCGGGTTTTTTTTTGCCTTTTTTCCCCCGGGGGGTTTGGGGCCGGGCCCCTTTTTTTGGGGAAAATTTTGTATTTTTCCCCCGGGGCCCCCCTTTTTTCCCTTTTGTTTTTTTTCCCCCCTTTTTCCCCCCCTTTTTTTTTTTTTTCCCCCCCTTTTTTCCCTATTTCTTTTTTTTCCCCCCTTTTTTTCCCCCTTTTTTCCCATTTTTTTTTACCTTTTCCCCCCCAAGGGGGGGGTTTTTTTTTTCCCCTTTTTTGTGTTTTTTTTTTTCCCCTTTTTTTTTTTTTTAAATTTTTTTTTACCTTTTCCCCCCCAAGGGGGGGGTTTTTTTTTTCCCCTTTTTTGTGTTTTTTTTTTTCCCCTTTTTTTTTTTTTTAAATTTTTTTTTACCTTTTCCCCCAATTTTTTGGGGCCGGGCCCCTTTTTTTGGGGAAAATTTTGTATTTTTCCCCCGGGGCCCCCCTTTTTTCCCTTTTGTTTTTTTTTTCCCGGGGGGTTTTTTTTGGGGTTTTTTCCCCTTTTTTGTGTTTTTTTTGTTTCCCCTTTTTTTGGTTTTTTTTTTTGTTTTTTTTCCTTTTCCCCCCTTTCCCGGGGGGGTTTTTGCCTTTTTTTTGGGGGGTTTTTTTTCCCTGTTTTTTTTTGGGCCTTTTTTTCCCCCATTTTTTTTTTTTCCCCCCCCCCTTTTTTAATTTTTTTTTTTTTTTTTTTCCCCTTTTTTTTCCCTTGTTTTTTTTTTTTTTTTTTTTTTTCCCCCTTTTGGGTTTTTTTTTTTTGTTTTTTGTTTTTCCCCCCTTTTTTTTCCCCTTTTAACCCCCCTTTTTTTCCCCCCCCCCCCCGGGGGGTTTTTTTCCCCCCTTTTTTTTTAACCCCCATTTTTTCCCTTGTTTTTCCTGTTTTTTTTCTTTTTGGGTTTTTTTTTTTTTGGGGGGTTTTTTTTCCCCCTTTTGGGGGTTTTTTTTTCCCTTGTTTTTTTTTTTGCCCCCCCCTTTTTTTTTTTATTTTTTTTTTTTTGGGGGGTTTTTTTTTCCCCCTTCTTTTGGGGCTTGGTTTTTTTTTTTTTTTTTTTCCCCCTTTTTTTTTTATTTTTCCCCCCCAAATTTTTTGGGGGTTTGTTTTTGCCCCTTTTTTGGTTTTTTTTCTTTTTTTTTTTTTTCCCCCCCCCTTTTTTTTTTGGGGTTTTTCCCCCCCAAAATTTTTGGGGGTTTGTTTTTGCCCCTTTTTTGGTTTTTTACCTTTTTTTTTTTTTTTTCCCCCTTTTTTTTTTATTTTTCCTTTTTTTTTTTTTTTTTCCCCCGGGCCCCCTGTTTTTTTGTTTTTTTGTTTTTTTTTTTCCCTGTTTTTTTTCTTTTTTTTTTTTCCCCCCCTGAAAGGTTTTTTTTTTTCCCCCCCCCTTGTTTTTTTGTTTTTCCCCCCTTTTTTTTCCCCTTTTAACCCCCCTTTTTTTTTGTTTTTTTCCCCCCCCCGGGGGGTTTTTTGTCCCCCCTTTTTTTTTAACCCCCATTTTTTCCCTTGTTTTTCCTGTTTGTTTTTTTATTTTTCCTTTTCCCTTTTTTTTTTTTCCCCGGGCCCCCTGTTTTTTTGTTTTTTTGTTTTTTTTTTTCCCTGTTTTTTTTCTTTTTGGGTTTTTTTTTTTTGGGGGGTTTTTTTTCCGGGCCCCCTGTTTTTTTGTTTTTTATTTTTTCCCTTGTTTTTCCCCCCTTTTTTTTTTATTTTTCCCCCCCAAAATTTTTGGGGGTTTGTTTTTGCCCCTTTTTGGGTTTTTTTCCTTCCTTTTTTTATTTTCCCCCTTTTTTTTTTTTTTTTTTTTTAAATCCCTTGGGTTTTTTCCCCCCTTTTTTTTGGGGTTTGTTGTTTTTTTTTTTTTTTTCCCCTGTTTTTTTTCCCCCCCCCTTTTTTCCCGGGGGGGTTTTTGCCTTTTTTTTTGGG
Source organism: Protopterus annectens (assembly GCF_019279795.1). Classification (NCBI taxonomy): domain Eukaryota; kingdom Metazoa; phylum Chordata; order Ceratodontiformes; family Protopteridae; genus Protopterus; species Protopterus annectens. The sequence continues at coordinate 241,911,575 of NC_056748.1, forward strand.
GGGTTTTTTTTCCCTGTTTTTTTTTGGGCCTGTTTTTCCCGGGTTTTTTTTGGGGCCTGCCCCCCCCCGGGGGGGGTTTTTTTTTTCCCCCTTTTGGGGGTTTTTTTTTCCCTTGTTTTTTTTTTTGCCCCCCCCCTTTTTTTTTTGGGGTTTTTCCCCTGCCTAAACCCAGGGGGGTTTTTTTTTTCCCCCTTTTGGGGGTTTTTTTTTCCCTTGTTTTTTTTTTTTTTTTCCCCATTTTTTTTTTTTCCTGCCTAAACCCAGGGGGGTTTTTTTTTTCCCCCTTTTGGGGGTTTTTTTTTCCCTTGTTTTTTTTTTTTTTTTCCCCATTTTTTTTTTTTCCCCCAACCCCCGGTTTTTTTTCCCCCCTTTTTTTTGGTTTTTTTCCCCCCCTTTTTTTTTTGGTCCTTTTTTCCCGGGTTTTTTTTGGGGCCTGCCCCCTTTTTAAACCCAGGGGGGTTTTTTTCCCCTTTTTTGTGTTTTTTTTTTTGCCCTTTTTTTTTTTTTTTGTTTTTTCTTTTTCCCCCCCCAAGGGGGGGGTTTTTTTTTTTCCCCTTTTTTGTGTTTTTTTTTTTCCCCTCCCTTTTTTTTTTAAATTTTTTTTTACCTTTTCCCCCCCTTTTTTTGGTTTTTGCCCCCAAAGGGTTTGTAATTTTTTTTTTCCCCCTCAATTTTTTTTTTTTTTTTTTTTTTTTTTTTTTCCCGGGGGGTTTTTGCCTTTTTGGGGAGTTTTTTTTCCCTGTTTTTTTTTGGGCCTGTTTTTCCCGGGGTTTTTTTTTTTTTCCCCTTTTTTTTTTTTTTTCCCCGGGCCCCCTGTTTTTTTGTTTTTTTGTTTTTTTTTTTCCCTGTTTTTTTTCTTTTTGGGCCCCCCCCCCGGGGGTTTTTTGTCCCCCCTTTTTTTTTAACCCCCATTTTTTCCCTTGTTTTTTTTTTTTTTCCCCCCCCCTTTTTTAAAAAGGGGGTTTGGGGTTTCCCCCCTTTTTTTTGGGGTTTGTTTTTTTTTTTTTTTTTTTCCCCCCTTTTTTTTTTGGGGTTTTTCCCCCCCAAAATTTTTTGGGGGTTTGTTTTTGCCCCTTTTTTGGTTTTTTACCTTTTTCTTTTTTTTTTTCCTCCTTTTTTTTTTTTTTCCCTGCCTAAACCCAGGGGGGTTTTTTTTTTCCCCCTTTTGGGGGTTTTTTTTTCCCTTGTTTTTTTTTTTGTTTCCCCCGGGTTTTTTTTGGGGCCTGCCCCCCCCCTTTTTTTTTAATTTTTACCCCCCTTTTTTGGGTTTGTTTCCCTTTTTTTTTTTCCTTTTTTTTTTTTTTTGTTTTTCCCCGGGGGTTTTTGTTTGTTTTTTCCCCTTTTTTTTTAATTTTTTTTCCCCCCCCCCTTCAGGAGTTTTTTTTTTTTTTTTATAATTTTTTTCTCCCCCCCTTTTAAGGGGGTTTTTTGGTTTTTGCCCCCAAAGGGGGGAATTTTTTTTTTCCCCTTTTTTTTTTTTTTTTTTTCCTTTTTTCCCTTTGAATTGTTTTTTGGGGCCCCCTTTTTTTTATTTTTTTTTTCCCCTTTTCCCCTTTTTGGGGTTTTTTTTTTTTTTCCCCTTTTCCCTTTTTTTGTTTTGTTTTTTTTTTTTTTTCCCTTTTTTTTTTCTTTTCCTCCCTTTTTTTGATTTTTTTTTTTTCCCCTTGCCCCCTTTTTGTTTTTTTTGGGGGGGTTTTTTTCCCCAATTTTTGTTTTTTTTTTTTTTTTTTTGATTTTTTTTTTTTCCCCTTGCCCCCTTTTTTTTTAAATTTTTTTTTTTTGGTCCGGGTTTTTTTTTTTTTTTTTTTTTTTTTATTTTTTTTTTTTCCCCTTGCCCCCTTTTTGTTTTTTTTGGGGGGGTTTTTTTCCCCAATTTTTGTTTTTTTTTTTTTTTTTTTGATTTTTTTTTTTCCTTTTCCAACCGCCTTTTTGTTTTTTTTTTTTTTTGGGGGGCCCCCTTTTTTTTTTTTTTCCCCCTTTTTTTTGATTTTTTTTTTTTTTGTTTTTTTGCCGGGGGTTTTTTTGGGTCCTGTTTAACCCGTTTTTTTTTGTACCTGTTTTTTTTTTTTTTGGGTTTACCCCTTTTTTTCCCTTTGTTTTTCCGGGTTTTTTTTTTTTTGGGGTTTACCCCTTTTTTTCCCTTTGTTTTTTTCCCCCCCTTTGTTTTTTTTTTTTTTTTTTATTTTTTCCCCTTTTAGGGGGGTTTTTTTTTTTTCCCCCGTTTGTTTTTTTTTTTGTTTTTTTTTTTTTTTTTTTTTTTTTCCCCCTTTTTTTTGATTTTCCCCCCCCTTTTTTTTTTTTTTTGTTTTTTTTTTTTTTTTTTTTTTTTTCCCCCCGGGGGGGTTTTCCCCCCCCTTTTTTTTTTTTTTTGTTTTTTTTTTTTTTTTTTTTTTCCCCCCCCCCCTTTTTTTTTTTTCCGGGTTTTTCCTTTTTGTTTTTTTGCCGGGGGGTTTTTTTTTGGGTCCTGTTTAACCCGTTTTTTTTGTACCTTTTTCCCCCCTTTTTTCCTTGTTTTTTTATTTTTCCCCCTTTTTTTTTTTTTTTTTTTTTTTTTCCCTTTTTTTTTTTTTTTCCCCCCTTTTTTTGATTTTATTTTTTTCCTTGCCCCCTTTTTTTTTAAATTTTTTTTTTTTGGTCCGGGTTTTTTTTTTTTTTTTTTTTTTTTTTTTGGGGTTTTTCCCTTGTCCCCCCCCTTTGAATTGTTTTTTGGGGCCCCCTTTTTTTTATTTTTTTTTTCCCCTTTTCCCCTTTTTTCCTTGATTTTTTATTTTTTTTTTCCCCCTGCCCCGGGGGTTTTTTTTTTTTTTCCCCCCCTTTTTTCCCTGTTTTTTTTTTTTCCCCCCTTTTTTTTTTCTTTTTTGTTTTTTCCCCCAACCCCCGGGGGGGTTTGTTTTTGCCCCTTTTTTGGTTGTTACTTTTTTTGTTTTTTTTTCCCCTGTTTGTTTTTTGGGGTTTTTCCCCCCCAAAATTTGGGTTTTTTCCCCCCATTTTTTTTAACCCCCATTTTTTCCCTTGTTTTTTTTTTTTTTTTTTTTTCCCCCCCTTTTTTTTGGGTTTTTTTTTAAAATTTTTTTTTGGTCCTTTTTCCCCTTTTTTTTTTTTTTTTTTTTTTTTTAATTTTTTTTTTTGGGGGGTTTTTGTCCCCACATGTTTTGGTCCTGTGATTATCTCCTGTATTGTTTCTCCTTGTACCTGTTTCCCTGCTCTAATACTGATGTTGATGGTTCTGATCCTGTCCTGAATCCCAGTGTGTGTAATTGTTGTACCTGTGTCCCCATGTTTTGGTCCTGTGATTATCTCCTGTATTGTTTCTCCTTGTACCTGTTTCCCCTGCTCTGATACTGATGTTGATGGTTCTGATCCTGTCCTGAATCCCAGTGTGTGTAATTGTTGTACCTGTGTCCCATGTTTTGGTCCTGTGATTATCTCCTGTATTGTTTCTCCTTGTACCTGTTTCCCCTGCTCTAATACTGACGTTGATGGTTCTGATCCTGTCCTGAATCCCAGTGTGTGTAATTGTTGTACCTGTGTCCCCATGTTTTGGTCCTGTGATTATCTCCTGTATTGTTTCTCCTTGTACCTGTTTCCCCTGCTCTGATACTGATGTTGATGGTTCTGATCCTGTCCTGAATCCCAGTGTGTGTAATTGTTGTACCTGTGTCCCCATGTTTTGGTCCTGTGATTATCTCCTGCATTGTTTCTCCTTGTACCTGTTTCCTCTGCTCTGATACTGATATTGATGATTCTGAACCTGTCCTGAATCCCAGTGTGTGTAATTGTTGTACCTGTGTCCCCATGTTTTGGTCCTGTGATTATCTCCTGTATTGTTTCTCCTTGTACCTGTTTCCCCTGCTCTAATACTGACGTTGATGGTTCTGATCCTGTCCTGAATCCCAGTGTGTGTAATTGTTGTACCTGTGTCCCCATGTTTTGGTCCTGTGATTATCTCCTGTATTGTTTCTCCTTGTACCTGTTTCCTGCTCTGATACTGACGTTGATGGTTCTGATCCTGTCCTGAATCCCAGTGTGTGTAATTGTTGTACCTGTGTCCCCATGTTTTGGTCCTGTGATTATCTCCTGTATTGTTTCTCCTTGTACCTGTTTCCCCTGCTCTGATACTGATGTTGATGGTTCTGATCCTGTCCTGAATCCCAGTGTGTGTAATTGTTGTACCTGTGTCCCCATGTTTTGGTCCTGTGATTATCTCCTGTATTGTTTCTCCTTGTACCTGTTTCCCTGCTCTAATACTGATGTTGATGGTTCTGATCCTGTCCTGAATCCCAGTGTGTGTAATTGTTGTACCTGTGTCCCCATGTTTTGGTCCTGTGATTATCTCCTGTATTGTTTCTCCTTGTACCTGTTTCCTGCTCTGATACTGATGTTGATGGTTCTGATCCTGTCCTGAATCCCAGTGTGTGTAATTGTTGTACCTGTGTCCCCATGTTTTGGTCCTGTGATTATCTCCTGTATTGTTTCTCCTTGTACCTCTTTCCTGCTCTGATACTGACGTTGATGGTTCTGATCCTGTCCTGAATCCCAGTGTGTGTAATTGTTGTACCTGTGTCCCCATGTTTTGGTCCTGTGATTATCTCCTGTATTGTTTCTCCTTGTACCTGTTTCCCTGCTCTGATACTGATGTTGATGGTTCTGATCCTGTCCTGAATCCCAGTGTGTGTAATTGTTGTACCTGTGTCCCCATGTTTTGGTCCTGTGATTATCTCCTGTATTGTTTCTCCTTGTACCTGTTTCCCCTGCTCTGATACTGATGTTGATGGTTCTGATCCTGTCCTGAATCCCAGTGTGTGTAATTGTTGTACCTGTGTCCCCATGTTTTGGTCCTGTGATTATCTCCTGTATTGTTTCTCCTTGTACCTGTTTCCCTGCTCTGATACTGATGTTGATGGTTCTGATCCTGTCCTGAATCCCAGTGTGTGTAATTGTTGTACCTGTGTCCCCATGTTTTGGTCCTGTGATTATCTCCTGTATTGTTTCTCCTTGTACCTGTTTCCTGCTCTGATACTGATGTTGATGGTTCTGATCCTGTCCTGAATCCCAGTGTGTGTAATTGTTGTACCTGTGTCCCCATGTTTTGGTCCTGTGATTATCTCCTGTATTGTTTCTCCTTGTACCTGTTTCCCCTGCTCTGATACTGATGTTGATGGTTCTGATCCTGTCCTGAATCCCAGTGTGTGTAATTGTTGTACCTGTGTCCCCATGTTTTGGTCCTGTGATTATCTCCTGTATTGTTTCTCCTTGTACCTGTTTCCTGCTCTGATACTGATGTTGATGGTTCTGATCCTGTCCTGAATCCCAGTGTGTGTAATTGTTGTACCTGTGTCCCCATGTTTTGGTCCTGTGATTATCTCCTGTATTGTTTCTCCTTGTACCTGTTTCCCCTGCTCTGATACTGATGTTGATGGTTCTGATCCTGTCCTGAATCCCAGTGTGTGTAATTGTTGTACCTGTGTCCCCATGTTTTGGTCCTGTGATTATCTCCTGTATTGTTTCTCCTTGTACCTGTTTCCCTGCTCTAATACTGATGTTGATGGTTCTGATCCTGTCCTGAATCCCAGTGTGTGTAATTGTTGTACCTGTGTCCCCATGTTTTGGTCCTGTGATTATCTCCTGTATTGTTTCTCCTTGTACCTGTTTCCCCTGCTCTGATACTGATGTTGATGGTTCTGATCCTGTCCTGAATCCCAGTGTGTGTAATTGTTGTACCTGTGTCCCCATGTTTTGGTCCTGTGATTATCTCCTGTATTGTTTCTCCTTGTACCTGTTTCCCCTGCTCTGATACTGATGTTGATGGTTCTGATCCTGTCCTGAATCCCAGTGTGTGTAATTGTTGTACCTGTGTCCCCATGTTTTGGTCCTGTGATTATCTCCTGTATTGTTTCTCCTTGTACCTGTTTCCCCTGCTCTAATACTGACGTTGATGGTTCTGATCCTGTCCTGAATCCCAGTGTGTGTAATTGTTGTACCTGTGTCCCCATGTTTTGGTCCTGTGATTATCTCCTGTATTGTTTCTCCTTGTACCTGTTTCCCTGCGCTGATACTGATGTTGATGGTTCTGATCCTGTCCTGAATCCCAGTGTGTGTAATTGTTGTACCTGTGTCCCCATGTTTTGGTCCTGTGATTATCTCCTGTATTGTTTCTCCTTGTACCTGTTTCCCTGCTCTAATACTGATGTTGATGGTTCTGATCCTGTCCTGAATCCCAGTGTGTGTAATTGTTGTACCTGTGTCCCCATGTTTTGGTCCTGTGATTATCTCCTGTATTGTTTCTCCTTGTACCTGTTTCCCTGCTCTGATACTGATGTTGATGGTTCTGATCCTGTCCTGAATCCCAGTGTGTGTAATTGTTGTACCTGTGTCCCCATGTTTTGGTCCTGTGATTATCTCCTGTATTGTTTCTCCTTGTACCTGTTTCCCCATGTTTTGGTCCTGTGATTATCTCCTGTATTGTTTCTCCTTGTACCTGTTTCCCTGCTCTGATACTGATGTTGATGATTCTGATCCTGTCCTGAATCCCAGTGTGTGTAATTGTTGTACCTGTGTCCCCATGTTTTGGTCCTGTGATTATCTCCTGTATTGTTTCTCCTTGTACCTGTTTCCGCTGCTCTAATACTGATGTTGATGGTTCTGATCCTGTCCTGAATCCCAGTGTGTGTAATTGTTGTACCTGTGTCCCCATGTTTTGGTCCTGTGATTATCTCCTGTATTGTTTCTCCTTGTACCTGTTTCCCTGCTCTAATACTGATGTTGATGGTTCTGATCCTGTCCTGAATCCCAGTGTGTGTAATTGTTGTACCTGTGTCCCCATGTTTTGGTCCTGTGATTATCTCCTGTATTGTTTCTCCTTGTACCTGTTTCCCTGCTCTGATACTGATGTTGATGGTTCTGATCCTGTCCTGAATCCCAGTGTGTGTAATTGTTGTACCTGTGTCCCCATGTTTTGGTCCTGTGATTATCTCCTGTATTGTTTCTCCTTGTACCTGTTTCCCCTGCTCTGATACTGATGTTGATGGTTCTGATCCTGTCCTGAATCCCAGTGTGTGTAATTGTTGTACCTGTGTCCCCATGTTTTGGTCCTGTGATTATCTCCTGTATTGTTTCTCCTTGTACCTGTTTCCCTGCTCTGATACTGATGTTGATGGTTCTGATCCTGTCCTGAATCCCAGTGTGTGTAATTGTTGTACCTGTGTCCCCATGTTTTGGTCCTGTGATTATCTCCTGTATTGTTTCTCCTTGTACCTGTTTCCCCTGCTTTGATACTGATGTTGATGGTTCTGATCCTGTCCTGAATCCCAGTGTGTGTAATTGTTGTACTTGTGTCCCCATGTTTTGGTCCTGTGATTATCTCCTGTATTGTTTCTCCTTGTACCTGTTTCCCCTGCTCTGATACTGATGTTGATGGTTCTGATCCTGTCCTGAATCCCAGTGTGTGTAATTGTTGTACCTGTGTCCCCATGTTTTGGTCCTGTGATTATCTCCTGTATTGTTTCTCCTTGTACCTGTTTCCCCTGCTCTGACTGATGTTGATGATTCTGATCCTGTCCTGAATCCCAGTGTGTGTAATTGTTGTACCTATGTCCCCATGTTTTGGTCCTGTGATTATCTCCTGGATTGTTTCTCCTTGTACCTGTTTCCCCTGCTCTGATACTGATGTTGATGATTCTGATCCTGTCCTGAATCCCAGTATGTGTAATTGTTTTACCTGTGTCCCCATGTTTTGGTCCTGTGTTTCCCCTGCTCTAATAATTTGCTCAGTTTCAAGTTTGACATTAAAGGCTGGGTTAGTGTGCATTTGTGTGAAATACCTTTCCTCCTTCATTAGCTGATTTTAAAGTCTAGCATTAAGGACTAGTGTGGATTTGTGTTAATAAAACTGGAATATTTATTCTCTCTTGTTTTATTATCCCGGCAAGCAATCTGACTAAGAAGCCTAATTGTGCAGTGGATGAAAGCAGCTTGCCCTTTTCATTTGCTCAGTTTAAAGTCTGGCATTAAGGGCCAGTGTGCATTCTATGAAATAAATTTTTATACTGCGGTGGTGGTGCTGCTGTAGCATTGTCGCCTCACAGTAAGACGTCCGGTTCTATTCTCAGCTAGAACGTCTTCTGTGTGGAGACATGGTGAATGGGCGTACCTTCACTGAAGGTCGTGCTTCAGGGCCAGCAACTCGGCATGTAAAAATCTACTGCCAATCATTAGCAGACCAGAGTTCTGCTGTGGCGACCCCTAACCGGGAAAAGCCGAAAGACACAACAACAACAACAACAAAAAATATATTTACTTTCTGGCCACTTTTGTGTGAAACCAATTTAAAACTCCCTGACTTCACAGAATGTTTTGCCTTTGCTTAATATTTTTGGACTGCGACTTCCCATCTTGCTTTGCCCACCTTACAGTCTGGCTTTACCAGACCAGTGAGCATTTGTATGAAATAAGCAGGAATATCTACACTTTGGTGTTGTGTGAAACGAAGTTGAAATTATTCATGACTTTACAAAACAATCATAAAAAACAAAGCTCACAATAATAGAAATGTTTAATTTCCTAACATGATAAAAGCTTTTGGGATGCATCTTTCCTCAGTTATTAACATCAAATTTGAAAATACATCTCATTATATACCTTCTAAAGCATAATAGCACATGACACAGCCAACCAATAAAATCTTTCATGTAATTATTATTCAAAACACATAAAATATGCAATAAAACATATAAAAAATATTATTTTTTAAGTGTAAACATATGAACACATATTTAGATATATTATACAATAAAAGAAAATATTTGTATTACTTATATTGCATCTGTTTCTCCACTAAATAAGATTTTATAGTTATCATGTTATTCAGACCAGGGAACTTATCAGCATCTAATCTAGTTATCCACTTATATTCAGTAATGTCCAGTTTATTGTTGATGTCACCACCTCTTATATTTCTGCGTACAACTTCTAATACTTTAAATTTAAATGTATGTGTATCACCATATTCATTAACATGTTTTGCTAAGGCATTAGTTATCACACTTCTTCTAATGTCAGACTTGTGTTCTATTATCCGATCTTTTAATCGTCTTGAACATTTACCTAAATAAAAACGTACATTTTGTACATGTACCTAAATAAACAACTAATGATGTATTACATGTAGCCTGATACCTAATATCAAATTTATATTTGGTTGTTGGATGTGCAAACTGTAATAAATTGCAAATATTCTTACAACTACAATTGTAGCACGGTAAAGTGTTGACTTAAAAATCATTGTAACAAAGTTGCCTTCTCAAATTCATATTATTTCTATATGTAAAATATGGTCTATTACCCAACAGGCTTAATAATTCTAGCATGGAAGTCAGTATCCATCAGTTCCTTTTAATAATGTTTTCTATTTCTGCAGTCATTCTGTTATATGTTGTTATATAATGTATTCTAGATATTTTAGCATTATTATGTGCCACAGATATAATATTTATTGATGCATCACTAAAAAAAAGAGGGGCTGTTGTCCTTCTATTATCAAATGTTTCTTTCATTATTCCTAGTACTAAACTTTTATTATACCCTCTACTAGTAAAATTATCCATTAATTGTTCCATCTGTTCAGTACATTTGCCATCATCAGTGTTTAACCTACTTATTCGTAGGAATTGTGCCTTAACTATTCCACGAAAAACATGTCTAGCATGCATACTCTTAATGTGTGTATATCTATTCACCGGGATTTCTTTATTGTGCGCACAAGTTTTCAATGTACCAGAAACGTTTGATAGCTGTACATCAAGGTATATTTCATTATTATAAAAATTCATTGTAAACCTCAAAAAAGGTGTAGGGCAATTTATATATTTAACAAATTTATTCAAAATCTCCTCATTTCCCTTCTAAATTAGAAAACAATCATCTACAAAACATTGGTAGAATAAAATTCTGTCTTTATATTGATTTTTATCACCATAAATAAATTAATTTTCCCATTGATTTAATGTTATATTAGCATATGTATTAGCCATGGGCGTACCCATGGCCACTCCAGAAGTTTGCAGATATGGTTGTCCACCAAATAAGAAAGCAATTTTAGTCAATACTGTCTCTATCATACTACATATATTCTCTATAGCTCTACCATTCATACTTGAATTTCTACATAAAAATTCATGTATTGAGTTGATGCCATACATATTTGGAATTATGGCGAAGAGGGAATTTATATCAAGTGTAACCATCAAAAAATCTGTTATGTTATTTTTATACCATTGATATAACTTAGATAGAAAATCCTCTGTATCCTTTATATAGCTTTTGCATAATGGTGAATAGTTACTTAGAACACCTTGTATATAAACAGAGAGGGGTTCTGTGACCCACCCCCTTCCCGATACTATTGGTGTCATCGGGGGTTGGGACACTGACTTACATAATTTCGGGATACCATATATCATTGGTGTTCTTGGACATGGCACTGTACAAAACTTAAATAATTCAAATGAGATATCACCTTGTAGCTGTGCATCGTAAATGAGCATGTTTACTTTAGCTATCGTATTTTTGATTTCACTAAAATTTATTCTCTAAAATGTCTTAACATCAGATAAAAACTCACTCATTAATTCAATATGGTGTGACTTATTAAATAGGACTAGTGAACCTCCCTTATCTGCTTGTTTTAATATTATATCATTATTTATACATAACTCTATTAGTGCTTTATGTTCTTCATACGTTAAATTATATAGATTCTTCTTTCTATTAATTCTATTATCATATAATTGCCGCATTTCATATTCACATATATTTATGAAAGCATTTAATACTGGACAGTTAACAGGTATAAATGTACTAGATTTCTTAAATGTATTCATATTTTCACTTATTGAGTCTTTAAAAATTAACTTTAAACTAACATTCCTAATAAAAACTCTAAGGTCAGTTAATGCCTCCACTATAGTTTCAGTTGCTGTTGGTACAAATTGCAGACCTTTGTTTAACAAATTAATACCTGCTGGTGATAATACATAGTCAGATAAGTTCACGATAGTGTCCTTTTGCTAACTTCTTAATATCAGTGCCATCCCTGTTTGTTGAGCGATACCAGGCTGCTGTTCTTCCTTTTTTTCCCATTGGAGTTGGAGTTGCTTCTCTGTTCTGATCTGCCTCTCAATTGCAACCGTCTCCATGTTTCTATTTTCTCGGCAAGCTGAATTACCACTGACTTCATTGTATTGGGAAAAATCTCGCTATTCTTGACGCCATTTGAAGTTTCCGTTAGTGCAGATAGTGACGTTCCTGCTAACGTATGCAGAGGGGTTACCTGCTACTGATTCATTGAATCGTTTTCTGGTACTTCTCTTTCTAGCCTATGAGAAGTGGAGAGAGTGGCTATTAGAGCTGTCGTATCTTGGCCATGCCTCTTCACTTCATTGGTCAGATTACCTTTCCCATGCATTTGATTGGTAGATAGTTCACTTCCTTCACCAAAAGTATCTAACTCATACATAGCGCCTCTTTGCGAGTGCTTAATTGCAAATTCATTTTTTATTTTACTCTCTTTGGGCCAAGAGAAAATATGTCCCAGATTATAATCATTAATGTCTCTAAGCAGTTTATGTTGTTTAACTGCTTCTAATTTTTTGTCAAGCATATTTATTCTTTCAAGCGTATGCTAATATGTCACAGATAAATTGTTAAACGCTGGTGAATTCACAATTTCATTCTCAAGATTAATGATTTCTTTAGTAAGCCCCTGTTCTATATTTACAAAAAAGTAATTCATTAGAGACATATAGTCTGCACTAAGCTTCAAGTTTAATTGTTGCCACTTTTTCAACAATTCTGGATATAAATTTGCATATGCCGGCATTTTCAAAACATGTAACCCCCTTGGCACAACATTTAGCTCCAAATAAGATAGAAAGCTCATCTGCTGGCATTAGAGCTTCTTGTATGCCTGCGTTTTCCTTTCAAGTTTAGTAATGAGATGGTCTACATTACCATTAGTCTGGGGAGCAGCTCCCAAGCTGACTTCATTTATTGCACCAACTTTTGGCAACAGGGGGTTACTGGACATTGTTAATAAGCCACAAATTGTTTGCTTGTTTAGTTGAACTGTTGAAATACTCTCAACTCCAGATGTAGAAAAGGATGGCTGTGTCATAATTATTTTCAGCGCCCACAGCAAACTCAAAAGATAGTTCCTTCAGATAAAACTGATTTACAAGTTAACTGTAGCAAACCACCAAGAACACAATGAATGTACTTAAAAAACAAAGTTCACAATAGTAGAAACGCTTAATTTATGAACAAGATAAAAGCTTTCGGGATACACCCTTCCTCAGTTATCAACATCAAATTTCAAAATATATCTCATTATATGCCTTCTAAAGTATAATAGCACATGACACAGCCAACCAATAAAATCTTTCATGTAATTATTATTCAAAACACATAAAATATATAATAAAACATATAACATAACTATAAAACCTTATTTAATGGAGAAACATATGCAATATAAGTAATACAAATATGTTCTATTATTGTATAATATATCTAAATATGTGTTCATATGTTTAGACTTAAAAACTAACATTTTTTATGTTTTATTGCATATTTTATGTGTTACCTTACCCACCTCTACTTATGACTTCATAGTTTAGTCTGCTGCAAATCCCCTTTCTTTCTATATATCCCCTACTCCCCCTATAGGTTGTTTCACTTAAATTTTACTTCAACTCTCTAACAGGTCCATCAACTTACTTTTCCTAGTCCCTTATTCACTCCTTACTCCATCCCAGTCCTACTTCCCCACCTTAGGCCATGGCTTTTGCAACCCTCTCCATTTTCCTCCTGCCTCCATTACTTCTCCTTCTCATTCTTACATCTTGTACTACTCCATTACCACCTGTCCACAGAGATCTCACTAATCTCCATACTAACTGTTTATCATCTCTGCAGTACTCTATTACAATATCCTCCTCTATCTTTTCCATGAACATCCCTCTGCCTAAAATCAAAATTACTCCCCCTCACTCTCTAGCATATAAAACCAAGACTAAGTGCTTGACTTACAAGCCATTTAATTACAAACTTTACCAACTTCATTTAGTCCTGCTTCTATCAGGAGACATACATCCAAATCCTGGGCCCATCCATCACCCCACTATGTATAACTCTACCTCTCCCAACTTAATAAACTCATCCTCTACAAACAAACATATTTCCTTTTACACTATGAATGCCTGTAGTATTCTAAACAAAGTTAGTGAAATCCATGCCTGGATAGCCTTCCACACCCCTGATGTCATCACCCTAACAGAGACTTGGCTAAAACCCCAAACCTCTGATAAAGACATTCTCCCCCCGGTTATAATATACTCTGCATAGATCGCCAAAACAAAAAAGGGGGTGGCATTGCCATCCTCTACTCCAACCACCTCACCATGACAAGTATTATGAAACCTATCCCATCCTTTTCTCCTGCTGAACTACTTGCAGCTAACCTAAAAATAAATGACCACACCACTATCACAGTAGCAGCCATCTATATTCCTCCAGGAGACAACATTCTTCTGCTCGAAAATATTTTTTCACACTTTTCTCAACACATCCCCAATGAAACCATCCTCCTTGGGAATGTCAACATTAACTGGTTAACTCTCAGTAATCCAAACTCTAATACTCATATTAATTTATATGGCTTTACACAGCTAATCTCCCAACCTACCCATACAAAGAACTCTCACACATCTAATACTCTTATTGACTGTTTACTTGTATCTAATCCTTCCAAATATCATTACCCTGAAAATCTACCAAACACACTGAGAGATCACTGCCCTATAAAAGTGTTTAGGTTCACTCCCCACTTATCAAAACCTCCTAAATTTAACACTTGTCATAAACTCTCTAACTTCCATCCAGAAACCTTTAATGCCCTCCTCTCTAATTTAAACTGGAAATTCCTTACCCAACTCCCACTAGAAGAAGCAGTCCTAGCTTTCACCTCCACCTTCCTTAGCATCTTAGACTCACTTGCTCCCCCTCGCAAAGTCCAAATTAAGTCCACCATATTTCTGTGACTTTCAAAAGCCACTCATACCCTTATGATAACTAGAGACAAACTATGGAAAAAATGGTCACAAACTAAGCTCTCTGCAGACTTACAAAAATATAAAGAACTCAGAAATCTAACAAAAAACGCATAAACAAAGATAAAAAGGACTTCTATAACATATCTCCCACAGCCCTAAAATCTAATCCTAAAAAAATTCTGGAACTCTGTTAACCAAATATTAAATCCCAGTAATCTTAGCTCCCCCAATCCATGCCCAGACAAGACATCTGAAGAAACTGCCACTATCTTAATACCTATTTTATCGATTCAATATCTAAGCTACTGAACCCTAACCCAAACTCCTCTACTAATAACATCTCCAACTTTTCTGAACTTACTCCTAATACTATCTTCTCAAATACCTTCTCCCTCAAACCTGTACCTACTAGCTACATCAAAACTCTACTCTCTAAATTAAAACCATGCTCAGCATCAGCTGACAATATTCCTTCCACTTTTCTTCTACTAGCAGCTGACTCTCTTGCTCTCCCTGTATCTATCCTGATTAATCGCTCTATCTCTGAATCTAAAGCCCCTTCCATCTGGAAACAATGCTACACTCTACCTATACACAAAGGAGGTAACTCTTCTGATATCTCCAACTTTAGACCTATCGCTATCCTCTCTCCTCTCTCTAAAGTACTAGAAAAATGTATTCATAAACAAGTTACGCAGTATCTAATACAGGAAAATCTGCTTACACCTACTCAACACAGCTTCAGACCCAAACATAGCACCACTACAGCTCCAGTATCCTTCCTCAACACAGTCTCTATAGCCATGAATGACCTTAGACTTATTTCTTGCCTATTCGTGGACCTCTCAAAAGCTTTCAAAACTATCTCACACTCTCTTCTGCTGCACAAATTGCATAACATCAACTTCTCCTCTGATACTGTTGTATGGTTCTCCAGCTACCTCACTGATAGATCTCAATTAGTGAGATGGCACTCTGCACTCTCCCTTCCCCTCCCTGTCAAAATGGGTGTACCTCACGGGTCTATCCTAGGGCCTTTAGTTTTTAATATCTTTACTAATCACTCTATACCTTCTGTCCTCAGTCAGCTTTAGTGCAATACGCAGATGACTCTACAGTCATCACCACAGCCAACTCTTCCTCTAAGCTCTTCTCAGCTACTCAGGCATCTTTTAACTTAGTTGAAACATGGCTCTCCAACAATCAGCTCATCCTTAACCCTAAAAAAAAAAAGTTGTTACTCTTCCTACCTAAAATGTTCATAAATATTAAACCCTCCTTCTCCATACAGTCCCTTAATAACACTCTCATTCAGGTAGAATTCAGTACTAAGCTCTTAGGCGTAACCATCGACGATCAGCTTAAAGTTAACTTGCATGTTAATAACTGTATCAAAAAGACACATTCAAAACGAGGGCTCCTTTACTGTAACAAGAAATTCCTTACCTCTGAAGTCAAGATTACTCTCTCTCTTACCTACCTTCTACCCAGTCTAACGTACAATTCCCAAATTCTCACAAATCTTAACTCAGCACTCCTGACCAAACTTGAGTCTACCTACAACAAGGTGGCTAGATTTGCTGCCCAACAAACCTACAAATCCCATCACTGTCTCTCTCTAAAACACCTAAACTGGCTTGAATTACCCCACCAGCTTCTTCTCTCTCAGCTCCAGATCATCTATTCTATCCTATACCAGCCTTTCTACTGCCCAGCACTATCCCCTCTCATCTCCCATTATTCTCCCTCTAGACCTCTCCGGAGCTCTAACCAAGACCTACTACAAATATACAAACCCAAGTCTAAATTTGGATGCAACATGTACAGCTATCACCCCACTATTGCCTGGAATAGGCTCCCACTAGAAATCAAGATCCTCATGCATCCTAAACAATTTAAGACAACCACCAAAGAGCACTTGTCACTGGTCCTGCCACTGCACTCTCCCTCCTTAACATCCCCTACTTCTCATACCTTAATCTACTTCCGGCCCTTAACTTGCTCTTCTCACTAGCTCTCTCTAATCTTCCTTGACTACTCTTTCTACTGTCTTTTAAAATCTATTAAGCAAATTGCTACATCATGATAAAACTGTTTTTCTTTTAACCACTTACCCCAAAAACTATACTCATCTTAATTATACATTTCTTTTTATACATCTTGAAATAGTTATGCTATACTCCTGATTACTGACACTGTATAACATTGTATTCCTGCTTAATGCCTTGTAATAATCCTGTAACATTGCTGTTTAATGCTAATTTATAATGAAGATTGTATAATATGTTGGGAAAAGGGCTCTTCAGCACAGTTGGACAATCCCGATCAACAAATGCAAAATAAATAAATAATAAATAAATATAAGTTCCCTCTTCATCATAATTCCAAATATGTATGGCATCAACTCCATACGTGAATTTTTATGTAGAAATTCAAGTATGAATGGTAGAGCTATAGAGAATATATGTAGTATGATAGAGACAGTATTGACTAAAAATGCTTTCTTATTTGATGGACAACCATATTTGCAAACTTCTGGAGTGGCCATGAGTACGCCCATGGCCAACACATATGCTAATATAACATTAAATCAATGGGAAAATTAATGTATTTATGGTGATAAAAATCAATATAAAGATTCTATCAGCATTTTATAGATGATTGCTTTCTAATTTGGAAGGAAAATGAGGAGTTTTTGAATAAATTGCACTACACTTTTTTTTGAGGTTTACAATGAATTTTTCTAATAATGAAATATACCTTGATGTACAGCTATCAAACATTTCTGGTACACTGAAAACTTGTGTGCACAATAAAGAAATCCAGGTGAATAGATATACACACATTAAGAGTATGCATGCTAGACATGTTTTTCATGGAATACTTAAGGCACAATTCCTACAAATAAGTAGATTACATACCGATAATGACAAATGTACTGAACAGATGGAACAATTAATGGATAATTTTACTAGTAGAGGGCATAATAAAAGTTTAGTACTAGGAAAAATGAAAAAAAAACATTTGATAATAGAAGGGCAACAGCCCCTCCTTTTTTTAGTGATACATCAATAAATATGATATCAGTGGCACGTAGTAAAGATAAAACATCTAGAATACGTTATATAACAACATATAACAGAATGACTGCAGAAATAGAAAACATTATTAAAAGGAACTGGCGGATACTGACTTCCATGCCAGAATTATTAAGCCTATTGAGTAATAGACCATATTTTACATATAGAAATAGTATGAATTTGAGAAGGCAACTTTGTTACAAGGATTTTAAAGTCAACACTGTAACACTTTCTAAGGATAAATGAGGAACATTACCATGCTACAATTGTAGTTGTTGTAAGAATATTTGCAATTTGAACATCCAACAACCAATATAAATTTGATATTAGGTATCAGGCTACATGTAATACATCATTAGTTGTTTATTTAGGTACATGTACAAGATGTACATGTTTTTATGTAGGTAAATGTTCGAGACGATTAAAAGATCGAATAATAGAACACAAGTCTGACATTAGAAGTGTGATAACTAATGCCTTAGCGATACATGTTAATGAATATGGTGATACATATACATTTAAATTTAAGGTATTATTAGTGGTACACAGAAATATAAGAGGTGGTGACATCAACAATAAACTGGACATTGCTGAATATAAGTGGATAACTAGATTTGATGCTGATAAGTTCCCCAGTCTAAATAACATGATAACTATAAAACCTTATTTAGTGGAGAAACAGATGCAATATAAGTAATACAAATATTTTCTATTATTGTATAATATATCTAAATATGTGTTCATATGTTTACACTTAAAAACTAACTTTTTTATATGTTTTATAGCATATTTTATGTGTTTTAAATAATAATTACATGAAAGATTTTATTGGTTGACTGTGTCATGTGCTATTATGCTTTAGAAGGTATATAATGAGATGTATTTTAAAATTTGATGTTGATAACTGAGGAAGGGTGTTTCCTGAAAGCTTTTATCTTGTAAATAAATTAAGCGTTTCTACTATTGTGAACTTTGTTTTTTAAGTACAGTCATTTTGTTCTTGGTAGTTTGCTACAGTTAACTCATAAATCAGTTTTGCAAAACAACCCTCATTTTGTGTAATATCAGTGGTTTCTGCCTCATCAAATGTGTGGTTTTCTGCAATATCATTGAAGATTACAGCCACTAAATGGGGGAGGGTGCTAGCTGTGGATGAAAGCAACTTATTTATTGTCTGTTTGAATTACATTATGGCTTTAAAACACTAATGTACATATTTATGAAATAAACTTTGGGTACTGTTTGGGTGAAAGCATGTTGCAACTGTCCCCAAGTTTGTCTTATTTAGATCTGATAAAATGTGGTTTTCTAGCAAATTTTTAAGATTGCAGTCATTAGATAATGGCAAATGCTTGAGTTTTAGACTACCCATTCTTTAGGAAATACTTACTAATGCAACCACTTTTATTCTAGCAACAATATAACAGCTACATTTAAAGTATGTCTCTGATTCTGGCCTTTTGTCCCTCATAATTTTATGTTGGTGTCCTGATTCTTGCTCTAACAGGTTGAGAGGTATTTTGTTTACAAAAACAGATGAGGTGTACATGGTAAGTAGTTATAAATATTGGGTGGGTCTGGGCCAGCTTTGCCGGACTAGTATGCATTTATGTGAAACAAACTGGAATACCTGTGCTACTATGTCCTTTTGTGAAACAAACCTGAAATGCATTATTGTGGCCAGAGTTGTTATTTTTATCACAGTCCGACATCTGAGGTGTACATAGTCAACAATGGGGCTATACATGCTAAGTATAGGGATTATTTTTATTTATTTTTTTATTTTACAATTGGTAACCGGGATAGTCCAACTGGATACATGTCCATTTTCAGTGGACGCCTGGGGAGAAAAGCTCCAAAGAAACACATATGCAAGACATACAAACAATATATTGTACATGTTTCTAGTATATTCAACCGCACAATATAGATAAGCACACATTATTAATTCCTTCACAAAGACATATATAATGATCAATACATATACAAACAATAAAGTATGTTAAATATCTATCTAGAGTCACATCATGCATCTGAATGTGGTACTGATAAGACTAAACAGTTCTATCAGGAGATTATGTGTTTAAGGCAAGAGTTATAGCAGGAATGGAGTAGGACTGAATTTTAGTCTGGTGTAGAGCAGGGACATAACCATTTGTTGCTGAGATGGCTTTTCATAGATTTCTTAAATTTGGATAGAAAAGATTCCAGGGTAATGGATGGAGGCAGGGAGCTCCAAATTTTGGATATGTAAGATGAGTAGAGGGAGTCACCAGCATGGTTGTGTGATCTAGTAACTGTTAATAGTAACTTATCTGTGGAGCGGAGTTGCCTAGAACAGGAATACTGCTGAATTAGGTTGCTTAAAGCTGGTGTTTTATTTGGGTGGGAAAGCAGCTTATAATTAATGATAAGCGGATTGTAGATTAATAAATTTGACAGTTCAAGCCAGTCCAATTGTTTTAGGTTATGACAGTGATGGGTTCTAAAAGATGAGTTATTAGCAAATTTGGCTATTTGATTATAGCAGGTTGCCAGTTTGCTGGTTTCTGTTTTGGATAGATTTGTTAGGATTGGGGATGCATAAAGTAATGTTGAGAGCAAGTGAGTACGGTTATCTGTTGATAAGAATGGCTTACCCTGATGTTATAATCAAATTATAGGGTAGTAGGAGGTGACTAGACTAAGTGCTTTAAAACCTTTTTAAGCCTAGTTTTTCATGTCCCAATTTACCCACTTATTAGTGCCTATGGATTAGAATGGCTTTTGTATATGCCTCTGCCTTAAGGTATCTACACGTTGCTCCTCTCCGTAAGGAACACAGGTAATAAGTTATGGGTAAATTTGTGATTTCCAATCCATTAGTCCAAATTTCATCTGAATAGGCTTAAGGAAGACCTCTGCTTAACATGAATTGGGAGTCTAGTCCAGAGAAAGGTTAATTTCTGAGACATATAAGTCAGACATCATTAGTCTGACTTTGCAGAACTAGTCAGCATTTTTGTAAATCAGGCTGAAATACTGTGGCCATTTTTTAATCTCAGTCAGAGATTTGAGGGGTACACAGTCAAGTGTCTATAATTAATAGATATGGGCATCAGTGTATTATAATAACATCAGTTCAAATTGTCTTAAATCAAGAAGATGTATCCAAATAGATCTATCCATTTATGCAATGTCCTTCCTCACAAAAACTGTGTGGGACCCATGGCTTGAAAATCTCCCAGGATCTAAGTTACTTTTAATCTGCCACTGGCTATATGAACAATTTTTTTCTTTTCTTTTCTTTTTTATTTAAAGATAATGTAATTGTAAAGATGACTAAAGCCTGTACTAAACACAGTTTGAAAAAAGGAATTACCTGAAAAAAATATATATCTGAGATAATATAATAAAGCATTTTCTTGCAAAGTATTTTCTTGCGAAACCATAACTCATCATTCTTATACATTGTCAGTTTATTTTAAAGCACTCTTTTATCATTTTCACTAGTGTTGTCTTTCCCTAAATTATCCATACTGTGTTAAACTAACTCTAACATCATCTGTGCCTTCACAAAACATATAACTTACACAATGGCCAGAGTCATAACTGAAAAGGGTCCTCACCCTCCATCCTCCCATCTCGCATTTACCTGGTTATCAAATAAAACAATAAATATAAAAAAATGCACACAGTAAACTAAAAAAAATATATAACTAAGCTATGTTTAAATCAGTGAAACAATATCTTCTAGAATATATGGTGTGCGCGTGCGTGTGTGTATCTGTATGCAATTCATATAGTTAATATCAGTTTTGAAATTCTAGGCATTATGCACTGTTACTACAAAAGCCACAGTGTAGCAAACTAAAGTATCATTACAGAATTTACTTTCATCTGGCATGCCACCAGCATTTTTATGGTGATGAGGAAAGGGTTGCCTTCCAGCTCTCGAAAATTCACTTTTCTAAAGTCTGTATCATACAAACTTCTACTAAAGCCAACTTTTGAAACACCTCTGTCACTACCTGATATCAAGGTTTACTGCAGCTGTATAATTACCACATACACAAATAGTACAAATACTACAATTTAAATTGCGGGTCGCATATACAGATGTTTGCATATAAACAAATACTTATAGGGCTTAATACAGAGTATAACAAAAAGTCTTTTCTACAGGTGATTTGTACTTCACAACGTTATGTTTTTAGAATACGACTAAGTACGGAAAACTGCATTTTTTTTATGATCAATATATAATATTAAGAACATTGTAAAAACTCTTAATTGAAATCCTAAATCTGCAAGAAATCCATGAGTGAAATATTACTACAAGTCAGCTAATGTAACATAATGTACTTAAAAGACTCATTAAGTTTGCTAAGACTACTTTCCTGTAGCAGTCTCTCTACCTCCTGCAATTGGAGTTTCTGCCTCTCATTAGTTCAGTGAAATAATAGCAGCACTGGGGCAAGGTTTTCCTGAAAAAGCAATGACTTCAGAGTACACAGATCTCTTCCCATACTGATCTAATCCCTTCAAGCAGTTCCTCAGAACAGAGACCAGATATTCTTTTGGCATCAGTTAACCAAGAAAACAGTTTTCTTTTTTATTTGTTTCTGATAATTTGAAGGACAGGTTACACTGACAACAAATTAGTCATTCCATAGCTTCAGTATGCATAACACAAGATAGTTAGTAAACTATTGTCATTTATTATTGTGACATAAATGAACATTACTAGTTATGGTACATATATGCATTGCCAGGTGCCCTAAAATGGAATTATATGATACATACCAAAACATTGCTATTTTTTCATTATCTCTACTACACACACACGCACACACACACACACACACACACACACACACACACACACACACACACACACACACACACAAACATTTATATCCACATGCACACACGAGTGAACACTTACTAATGCACACACATGTAACTATAATATTGTACCAGTAGAAAACTGGAATATTATTCATCAGTGTGCTAGTTACATAGAGCAATGCATTTGGATATGGGCCACACACTCTGACATAGAAAATGTTCACTGTTCTACCTCAGTATATGGTTAATGCTCAATTGTATATATGTATCATATGTTTAAAGTAGTATGTCACTTTGTTGCAAGTTTCTATTAATTGTGCCAACTGAAAATATTAACATGGAGAACAATAAACACATACTGCAGTATTGTGATATTAAGAAAATAATTAGATATACAATTTTTGCATGGGAGTGTAAGAGGCAGCAATTAACACTGAAAGCATTGCAGAGTACTGTGAAATGGAGCGCCAACCAAATAAATGAGGTAGAACATCAGTGAGGGTGCACAAAAATAGCAAAACTGGATTAAAAGAAATGCACAGAATAATGTTATTTCCGAACTGTACTGGTGACAAGGCAATTAGTAACATGCATGGAACGTGACGATGCTCATATACAAAGCACTGACTCATGCCTGGCTGTCACATGATCTCCCTTATAAAACAATGTTTACAACCAAAATGCCCCAACTTCAGCAAGCATGGCAATATGCAAACATCGTAAGGAATTATAACAAAACAGAAATACAAAATCTACTGCATTGTTTTCATTACACATAGTAGCGCCTTGCAAATATTTTCCAGTCTCTTCACAAAAGCAAATCTTAGCAAAGCAGAGAAATACAACTGCAAGAACTCAAATGACAGCGCCATTTGGAAATCTCACTGCATGGTGTATTTCTTTTAACAAGAGTGGAAAGGAAATATCAAAATATTTATCCAAAATACAAAGAAGCAGACAGGCTGTGAGTATAACAACCATATTCAGTCCCCTGTAATTTCGTTCTCATATAGAAAATTGTAACAGTTTGTTATACTCCCCGTGTTCTCTTTTTATCCTAAAACTCAGACTGGAAAGACATTTATAATCCCCCTTCATAAGCATATAACTTTACCAGGTAAGTGCTCACACCACTGAATGTGTAGCAATTGATTTTGCATTGGCATAAGAAAATGCATTAGCTAACATGTTCTGTTCAAACACTTAGATGCACACTAGCAATTTAGGAGTATTATAAATAGAAAACAGCAGAGCAACCTACCATTTGAGGCCTTGGTCATTCAAAACCTTTCAGAAAAGAAATAAAGCCAGTGACAGCACACACAATTCTTGAAAGAGCTATGGCAGGACAACAAGCAGCTCTTAAAATGTAAAAAAAAATATTTACATGTCACTTGGGTTTGAAATGCAGTTTTATACTGAAATGGTCCAAATACTAGCAGATGATAAAACTGTCTAGTTAGATACAGGCTGTCTAATAGTAATACCATTTTCTTGATGTTAGAAACAACATGAATGTGATGTTATTTACTATGTATTTTATACATAAGGACAGACTATAAGTCAATAGCAAAAGCAAACCATAAAGCAGATCTGGATCATCTTCAGTAATATGTACTAGTAACAAAACCTGTTGCTTATTTTTAAATGGCTATTACAGCTGAAAAATAGCAATGAATCCTTCAAGGTAGAGGAAAATAGAGAGGTAACATATCAGTCAGATTAAATGAAAGCAAGACAGGTGTCTTTTCATAAAAAAAAAATCTAAAAGAATTCCAAAAATAAACTTTGCAAAAAAAAAAAAAAAAAAAAAAAAACAGGACTGAAAGGAATTCACCAAATAAGTATTTGACGAAACAAAGCATGTTGTTAATATACTTTTTAACAAGCCATGCAAGGAGTCAGGTAAATGAAGACTGGAAGAGGCCAGATGTTTGCTCAAGCTCCATCTCACTGATTGCAAAGCAACACTCCACACCTTTTCTAGTGAAGCAAAACATTCCTTTACTTCCACCTAACTAAAATATAAGGGGGTATGTCATCATCGGTAAAATTACATTCTGGTGATCCTTGTCTAGTAAATCCCACTTTGGTAACCCAGTCTTGTCCAAATGGCCTTCAGAGAATTTGTATGTTTTTTGATGATTTAGTGTTTAGCTAAACAGCCACTCACATAATAACCTGTTAAGTGGTTTCAGTGACTTAGGATTCAGCTAAACAACTACACACTGAAGAAATTATGTGGTTTCAGTGACTTAGCATTCAGCTAAACAACCACACACCTAATAACTTATGTGGTTTCAGTGACTTGGCATTCAGCTAAACTACCACACACTGAATAACATGTTATGTGGTTTCAGTGACTTAGCATTCAGCTAAACAACCACACACTGAATAACGTATGTGGTTTCAGTGACTTGGCATTCAGCTAAACAACCACACACAGAAGAAAGTATGTGGTTTCAGTGACTTAGCATTCAGCTGAACAACCACACACCGAATAACTTATGTGGTTTCAGTGACTTGGCATTCAGCTAAAGTACCACACACTGAATAACATGTTATGTGGTTTCAGTGACTTAGCATTCAGCTAAACAACCACACACTGAATAACGTATATGGTTTCAGTGACTTGGCATTCAGCTAAGCAACCACACACTGAATAACTTATGTGATTTCAGTAACTTGGCATTCAGCTAAACAACCACACAATGAATAACTTGTTATGTGGTTTCAGTGACTTGGCATTCAGCTAAACAACCACACACTGAAGAACTTTTGTGGTTTCAGTGACTTGGCATTCAGCTAAACAACCACACACTGAAGAACTTATGTGGTTTCAGTTACTTGGCATTCAGCTAAACAACCACACACTGAAGAACTTGTTATGTGATTTCAGTGACTTAGCATTCAGCTAAACAACCACACACTGAAGAACTTGTTATGTGGTTTCAGTGACTTACCATTCAGCTAAACAACCAGACACTGAATAACCTGTTATGTGGTTTCAGTGACTTGGCATTCAGCTAAACAACCACTCACTGAATAACTTATGTGGTTGTAGTGACTTGGCATTCAGCTAAACAACCTCACACTGAAGAACTTGTTATGTGGTTTCAGTGATTTAGTACTCAGCTAAACAACCACAAACTGAATAACTTATGTGGTTTCACTGACTAAGCATTCAGCTAAACAACCACACACTGAATAACCTGTTATGTGGTTTCAGTGACTTAGCATTCAGCTAAACAACCACACACTTAATAACTTATGTGGTTTCGGTGACTTAGCATTCAGCTAAACAACTAGACCCTGAAGTACTTGTTATGTGGTTTCAGTGACTTAGCATTCAGCTAAACAGCCATACACTGAATAACTTATATGGTTTCAGGGACTTGGCATTCAGCTAAACAACCACACACTGAAGAAGTTGTTATGTGGTTTCAGTGACTTGGCATTCAGCTAAACAACCACACACTGAATAACCTATTATGCGGATTCACTGACTTGGCATTCAGCTAAACAACCACACACTGAAGAACCTGTTATGTGGTTTCAGTGACTTAGCATTCAGCTAAACAACCACACACTGAAGAACTTGTTATGTGGTTTCAGTGACTTGGCATTCAGCTAAACAACCACACACTGAAGAACTTGTTATGTGGTTTCAGTGACTTGGCATTCAGCTAAACTACCACACACTGAAGAACTTATGTGGTTTCAGTGACTTGGCATTCAGCTAAACAAACAACCACACACTGAAGAATGTGTTATGTGGTTTTAGTGACTTGGCATTCAGCTAAACAGCCACACACTGAATAACTTATGTGGTTTCAGTGACTTAGCATTCAGCTAAATAACCACACACTGAAGAACCTGTTATGTGGTTTCAGTGACTTAGCATTCAGCTAAACAACCACACACTGAAGAAATTATTATGTGGTTTCAGTGACTTGGCATTCAGCTAAACAAACAACCACACACTGAATAACCTGTTATGTGGTTTCAGTGACTGCATTCAGCTAAACAACCACTCACTTAATAACTTGTTATGTGTTTTCAGAGACTTGGCATTCAGCTAAACAACCGCACACTGAATAACTTGTTATGTGGTTTCAGTATCTTGGCATTCAGCTAAACAACCACACACTGAATAACTTGTTATGTAGTTTCAGTGACTTAGCATTCAGCTAAATAACCACATACTGAATAACCTGTTATGTGGTTTCAGTGGCTTTGCATTCAGCTAAACAACCACACACGGAATAACTTATGTGGTTTCAGTGACTTAGCATTCAGCTAAACAACCACACACTGAAGAACTTGTTATGCAGTTTCAGTGACTTAGCATTCAGCTAAACAACCACACACTGAAGTACTTGTCATGTGGTTTCAGTGACTTAACATTCAGCTAAACAGCCACACGCTGAATAACTTATGTGGTTTCAGTAAAACCACCACACAATGAATAACTTATGTGTTATTCTTTGACATCAAAATATTTAAGCTCCCACAGGGTCCAAACAAACTTCAGAGAAGGAATTTTATGTGGTGACTTCCAAAGATTACAACCATTGCAAAAATGTGTATAGCTACCTTGCCTGACGACAATATACAACTTGTCAAAGCATATATGCTCCATAGCAATAGATTTTTTTCTCTGCTTCCTATCAGAAACAACCTTTAACATTTTTTTGCCTTTACACATGAATTATTTTTCCGTATTCTTTTCCAAAAACACAGCAAAGGATCCTGGAGTTTAAAATGCAATATTTTGTTGTATCAAAAGTGTTTCTTTTAGAAAACTCTTCATATTTCAGACTCATATTCTCCTCCTTCAGGTGTTTAGGCAAGCTCTCAACTGAAATTGCAAGACTCACATTGAAAGTCCAGAAATACTGAAAACTAAAAAAAAAAACCTGCAGGAGAACAGCAAATATTAAACATCTCTTTTCTTCATTAAACTTGTTTTTAGCAGAGGAGCCAATCCCCCTACAACCCCCCTCCCCACACACCAATTCTGAGACTGCCAAACTTTGAAGAAAAGGGAATTTTCTGAGAAATGGTAATTTCAGACTTAGTATATGTAAATCCAAATTTTTGGCCATTCAACCTCCACTCTCAGGACTAAGCCATGCAATCTCAACATTTTAAATGGTTGCCATGTAAAGGAGTTCTTACACTCTTAGCACCTGTTCCTAAACCAGCCACAGTGTTTACCCCATGCTAAATACACCATTGGTGCAAATCCCATAAATGTGTAAATGTAAAACCATACATTCTTCATATTAACCTAACTCTTCATCCTTCTGATATCCAGTGGTGATGTAAAACAAAACCCTGGACCTGAATGTACACTCCTCACTAAATTAAACCGCCCTTCTCTATCACAACTCCCAGATATCGCATTGAAAATTGTATGAATTCTAAATAATAGAAAGTGTCTGAAAGGCTTGTTTTGCATCCATAATGCAAATACTCTTAAGATATACTAAAACCTGGCTGACGTCTTACAATTTTCTACCTTCCACTCTTCTGGCTTAGCACCATTAATGATTAGTTTCCTCACCTTTAAAAGATTTAGCCTTAGATAAATTTCCACATTTGGTGTCATGTCTTTCATTTCAGAAGACAACATTCATGCCTTAATGTTGGAACTAAATCACCTTAATCTGTACTGAAGTTTACTGCTCCTGTTACTTCCACTGCTCAAGATGTTCATACAGCAAGAGTACGTACTAGCCAACAAAACAGTTTCCTTGCTTGTAGAGCAGAGTGAATGTTTTCCAGCCAAATTAAAGAAATATCCTCTCTCCAAGCATGAATATAATTGTTTCAGGGATAATGACTACATGACCATTCAGTTGACAGTTTAGGATTAGGGATAGGCTAATGGGATTAGACTTAGCAACCCAATTGTACTAAGGGTTGTCGCTACTTAATTCCTTGTTGTCTCTAATTAATTCATTACTTGAAGTCTTTCAATGTTTTCGTATTTTCTTGTAAATTAATTCCATGCTCAGGTGTAGCTGTATTTCATAACTGTGTTTTTGGCAAAAACCTTTTAATCTGAGTTAAGTTTATATAGTATTTCAAAGGAAAAAACACTGCTGTACATACACAAGTTATGTGTGCTCATAACATTCTAAATGTTTTATAGGGCCTATGACCAGAGCAATGGCCGAAAAAGAGTTCAAGGACCAGTCCACTCTTTCTGTCAGCAAACACACAAACAGGTAAGAGAACAGGAGTGTCACTGCAAAAGAATGTGGTAGTTACACCTTTGAATGAAGCAAAAAAACAAGAACAAAGGCATCATCTAATACCCTGACAGCCCTCTGCTTCACCTGCCAAGTTATTTTAAATGATTTTCTTGCACTTGAAGTGTAGCGTGGGTGGATTTGAACCTACTGATTTCTATTCCCTTGTTATAGCTGTCTACATAGGAAAGCAGTGCGCAGTGATTTGCGTTTGTGCATTGGTAATAATTCAACACATTCTTTTCCTTCTTCTCCTCCGTTGCATGACTACAGAGGTAATACAAAAGGTGTGCAGTGGGGAGAAAAGCTCCACACATGGGGAATGGGTTGCTGTGAGGCTGGCCAGCCCTGCAGGGAAAAAAAAACATTTTGATGGTTTTGTTGAACTAAAACTTTGACTGGCTTGTTTTATCTCTTTAAAGCTTAGGTAAATATAGCTTTGATGAAGCAAGACATTCAGTTTCTGATCATCTATGATTCGATTGCTAATGAAAGTCATATTTTCAGGTAAACGCACAATGCCGTAACAGCATTACTTTTGGTTACTTTTAATCACCTATTATAATATGAATACTAGAATCTTTACCTTTACAATCTTTGTAGACCTGTGCAGTAGACTTGATACCATTGACTATGGTGTATTAATAAAATACCCATAGTTTAAGTATCTGTCCAAACTGCTATCAGACACTTCACTATGCTACAAAAATCTTCAGTAATCTTCAAAGCTACATTCCACCATGTTTTCACATTTATATCCAGTGTCTTTGGGGGGGGGGGGCTGCTCTCACAACTTCTTCTCTAGTTTTATCAGTTCCTTACATGGAAATTTATCTGCCATCCACTGAATCCTCTATGTAGATATCTTGGTCATTCATAAAAATGACTGTAGCCCTAATGTTGTTAGTAATAAACTAGTTAAACAAAAAGCTTTTTTTCTAAAAAAAAAAAAAGCTTACTACTGACTTCAACAAAATTAAGATTATACTGTATAGACCAGCAGGTGCCACGTGCTTGTTATTTTGACACAAATTTCTCATTATTACAGTAAACATGTTTTTACTCTAATACCTATCCACCTATATCGTACAACTTCCTAAACTGCATGTTAGCAATGTTCAAATGAAACAAACATCCAAAAGATACCTTCCTGTTATTTTATGTGCATAAATACATTGCTAGGAATATCCTTCAACAATGAAAGTAAGAGGTGAGAGGGTAGACAGGGATCACAGTAGGTTGCCTGTATGGTTCTGATAGCAACAAGCTGAAATACAATTTGGGGCCATTATTTACACATACAGGCTGATATCTGAGGTGCAAATAGTGATGCAAATGGCTGTAATTGTTAGTCATGTGTGTGTGAGATTGTGCAGGGGGCGTTGCTCTCATCCGTCCCTGATCTTGCTTCATGTTTTGTTGTATTACTGGTAAAATTTGTGATTTTCTGCAAATGTTTGCAGATTATAACTTCTAAATAATGTCATATATCAATTTCAAACTTCATATCCTTTAGAAAATACTTGCAAATGTAAAACCTGTTATTCTAACAACTTTTTAAGCATGTAAGAGCAATACTTATAAGCTGTCCTTGATTTTGGGTCTTCAGTCCTGATTCCTAACATAAGAAATTGGGAGAGTGGATGAGGTTATTTGTTTTGTGTGTGTGTGTGTGTGTGTGTGTGTGTGTGTGTGTGTGTGTGTGTGTGTGTGTGTGCGCGCGTGTGTGTATGTGTGTGTGTGTGTGTGTGTGTGTGTGTGTGTGTGTGTGTGTGTGTGTGTGTGTGTGTGTGTGCGCGTGTGTGTGTGTGTGTGTGTGTGTGTGTGTGTGTGTGTGTGTGTGTGTGTGTGTGTGTGTGTGTGTGTGTGTGTGTGTGTGTGTGTGTGTGTGTGTGTGCGTGTGTGTGTGTGTGTGTGTGTGTGTGTGTGTGTGTGTGTGTGTGTGTGTGTGTGTGTGTATGTGCATGTGTGTGTGTGTGTGTGTGTGTGTGTGTGTGTGTGTGTGTGTGTGTGTGAGTGCGTGCGCGCGCATCTATTTAACTAGATCAAACAATAATACCATCACTTTTATCTTTAGACATGCATAATAATGCTGAGCATACTGTTTTGGATAGTAGTAAAAAAGTTAACAACAAAATATCGTTCATAATATGGCAGAGTTTGTTTGCATAGATGTGTATTGTTTGCTTTTGCACAAGGAGTAGGAAGCCTGCAGACTTTAAACTGAGAGAAGTGGGTAGGTGCTGTGGACAATGGCAGCAGTTAGACAACTGACAGCATGAGGATGAGGTAAGTGTTTTTGTTTTGTTTTTTAATCCTAGCACTGACATGCAACCAGATATACTGAGTGGCAGACCCGTCTTCAGGACAGAGCAAGCACCTGCCAATGGCCCCTAATTTTGCCTTCTGAACTCTCCGTGATTTTGTAGAAAGTCACTGCTATTGCTTCATATTTTTGTCCTGTTCCTTCTCATCAATAACTAATGATTCCATTTGGTCAGTTATGATACACATTAGAGCTTCGTACTGCTTACTGTTCAGAAAGCATATGATGAAAGGCCTGCTGTTCTATTACTGTATAACGCGACTTACAGTAATATTTAAAAATTATCCCTGATTTTTGGGCCTTTCCCCATCCTCCCATTATTGAGTAGAGAGGTATGAATGTACCTGAGATTATGTCACATATATCTGGTTTGCTCATTATACAATTTGTGGATTTCTGGTCAATCATAGAAGGTTTCAGTCACAATAGTAACAGACATTTGTGCTTCTGTGAATGCTATGCAAACTTATTTATTTTATCAGCTTATCAAGTATGATTTAACTGGGGAAGGGAAAACTTATGCACTACAGCAGAGAACAAGGAATTAGTTAAGACAAGGTCCAGGAGGTATGGTCTTCTGTTAGGGACACTAAATATATGGCTCAGAGATCTGGAGTTCATGAAATCAAGGAAGGCCTAAACAGAATAACTGTTGCATGTGCAGATGGACCAGCTGATATTTGGGTAATTAAAGTCTCCTAATGAAAAGGTGTTTGGTTTGACTTCCAGCTGAGGAAACATGTTTTGGCACTATGAGGATATGAAGAGGGATATGTAATCACAGATAAAGTAAAAAAAATGCTTTGTTGAAAGTTGTTTGGACTTGCGCTAAATGAAGGTCAGGATCATTTGGGATAAGACAAATAGGTATGTGATTATAGAATCATAAAAAAACAGCAGGTCAGGACAGATTTCTAATAAATATGGACGTGCACCCACTGCTACTAGTGGCACTATACAAGTCATATGTGGTAAATTCCAGAACAAAAAGCGCGCTCTCTGTAAATTGGAACCACGATTCACCAGCTACACAGATGTGTATGCTCACCAGGTAAAGGAAAGATTCCAAGTTAGACATTTTGCATCCAAGGTTTCATGTGCTTAGTAGGGCCAACCTGATACCTGGCAGATCTGAATTGTTTATGTTGGGGTGTCTAGTAATTTCACTTTGCCTAAAAAGGGCACTATTGAGTTGGAATTTTTTTTATCCCAATAGGTGAAAGTCTAGAAAGGTAGCTGTAGCCACTCCCTGGGTAAGAAGGAAGGTTTCCAGACTGTGACAAACTATGTCCTCCTAGAATGACACCATTTATGAAGCCAGTCACTGGAGTCATTGATGGATGATTTGTTTTAAGGAATCATTCTAGCCAAAGGCATAATGCAACTCATCACAAGAGATGAACTAAGAACAGATGATGAAGGCTCCATTAGGTTTTTCCTACATCTCCTCAAAATTGTACTCGTATTTTAGACATTTCAGGGCTTAGAGGGCTCTGGGGATGGCTATATTCCTATTGGTCACCAATGCAGTCAACCAAAACCTACAATTTTGTGATATTCTTATCTGTTTTAGCTGTACGTTCTATCTACATTAAAGGCATTGCATTTTTATCTTGGCAATTACTTGTAACAGTATGTACCAGTGGAAATGTAGTAGGCATGGATGTTGGCATACCTATGTAAGTAGGTTTGCATGCATACAAGAATATATGTGGCGGAGGTACCTATCATGTCTCATTAAAGTAATAGCAGTTATGTTGTTACAACCATTTTTTCTATATATGGTATTTTTCATGTGTACATATATGTGTATTATGTATTGGCTGGTTGTGCAAAAACCATGAGTTTGAATACAATAGCAGAAGATAATCACTTATGAAAAGTACATATTTTTACATGTGCTTGGCCCATGTGAATTTCTGATAGCCTGTTTTGAGAAATGTGGGTTGCACAGCATTGTCTAGATACTCTTTGTGGTCTGCATTGGACAGCCATGTTACATTACAGAAGTGTATGCCATGTACACATACATTGCATCTGACATTGTTATATAGACCTATCTAGAAATAAATACTTCTCTTTGTGATGCAGTTCTGTACTACGATTCTATGTTTAGATTTTGTTATGTGAAAAATAGGTAAACTATCTGATATTTTTTCTTGTTTATTGTTCTTGTGCATTTGTGCCCCGTTTATAGTGATCTTATGTACAGAAGCACATTGCTGGTATCCTACATGTGTATTTTTGTATGTCTGCCCTTTGGAGACTGCCACTCCTACATCATGAAGACATTTCATCATAAATGCGGGCTGTCTCACATATTACTGTTTGGCATATTCATACCTATCTGGTATGTAATACAAAACACTGATGAGGTAAAATTGTATTAAAGATAGGCACTGTTTACAACATTCAAAAAACGCAACTGTGACAGAAAGTAGAAAGAATAATTACCACTTATCAAACCATGAGTGACACAGACAAACAGAAGAGTAGTTCCACTATTCATTGGAAAAAGCAGAATGGCAGTAGGCATAAAGAGGGAAAGACTGAATTATATGGATGGGGTGTGAGATTTCATGTTAGATAAGTCAGTGATAAATAGGGAGAAGAATGTGAATAAAAAAGGAGAAAAGTAAGCAGTCTGGTGGCCTCAGATGAAAGAAATCGAATAACAGCAGCAAGGAAAGGTGAAGTTTATGGTTAGAAAGCTATGAGTTTTGTGCTTGGGAGCACACTGAAATATC
This sequence comes from Protopterus annectens, assembly GCF_019279795.1. Classification (NCBI taxonomy): domain Eukaryota; kingdom Metazoa; phylum Chordata; order Ceratodontiformes; family Protopteridae; genus Protopterus; species Protopterus annectens. The sequence continues at coordinate 241,944,923 of NC_056748.1, forward strand.
ATACTAAATGCACAGCGTTAAAGAAGAGGATTGAGATGTGAGAGGTTTTGATACTTTCAGTGTGGCTTGGCAATGGCATTCAGCCTTTTTGTTTCAGAGTTTTACATTGTTTCCCCTTAAATTTGAGAAAAATGATTGAGTCTCTAATGAACAGTGGAATGGATTCCCAGAGTTTGGGCCATAATATTGGGAAACTATGGTTGCTACATCAGAGTGTGAAGTATGAAAATGAGTTGCACTTTGGTGTCGTAATCTCATGTTGTAGGTCATTTGTCTTACTGTAAAATGACCTGCCCAAAATGGGAAAATATTGATTCATAAATTTGAATAAAAGGAATCATAGCATTAAATATGCTCATTGTTGGACTAGATGACAGTTGGCCATGTTCAGTAGACATCAGTGATGTTCATATCTTGGGCCTTGGGTAATGAATTGGCAGATCCTGTTGGAGGTGGTTTGTGGGGAGGTGACCTTTTCATTTTTAATGTTGAAGGTATGCTAGGGAGGCCATATTGTAGATAAACCATGAGAATTCCTTTGTCATGGATGCTGGCATATCTGTGATGTATCTAGCTGAAGGGGAAAGAAAGACAGAGAAAAACACTCCGATGTAATATTGATGTGCTATTGAAAATTTAATTGTGTGTCTAGCTAAAGATTCAGGTATTTAAAAAGGTGATGGTCTCAAATAGTGTTAAGATGCAACAATCTGCTGATACTGATTTTAGCATTTGGTGGGGTCCAAACAGCATAACTTTAGCTTTAGAGGGGTTAAGAATTGGATTCCAGGTGCTGAGCCAGTTAGTTAAAGTAAAAACTTCTTCAACTTGTCGCTGTGCATTTGTGATGCATAGTACTCATCATATGTTGCTGATATCTGCATTCGGTATGATTGGAAGCAAAGGGATGGCCTTCTGGAAGTCTGTTTATAATAAGTGAGATGAGTAACGGGGGAATGAACTGAGCCTTGAGGAGTTCTATTGAGTAGGAGTGCCGAGACAGAAGGGGTGGATCCCATTTTCACCATGAAATGTTGGCCATATAGGAAGTTGTGAACATACTGACATTCGTTGTTATTAATGCTATGGCATAATACAGCTGTTTAGAGAAGGTGACGATTTACCAGGTCAAATGCTAGTGTACGGTTAACAAAATCTGCTTCTGTGAGTTGGCTTTTCCCCATGGTGATTTAAAAGTAATCTGTGAGAATCCAGAGAACTGTGGTTGTGCACATCATCCCTAATATGCACCAAGCCATGCTCTGTTGCATCACTGTGATCTTTCCCTTGTCCTTACTGAGCACGTCTTAAACATCACATCACTTTCATATGCCAGCATTGCTATACTGCTCAGATCTGTTCTTAGTTCACATAGTACAAACAACACAATACACACCATTCCTAGTCAAACTCCAATTCATTCTTCTTTTTCTACATTGTCTTTATATATAGACATTAAGGCAGCTCACTGTAGTTGATAGTAAACATAAATTATGAATATTTCTGTTTGAGTTAAAAAAGAGGTCCTAAAATAATGTGTTATTCAGTAGATAATTTTGAATACTAAACTTAGATACCTTTATAGTGTGATTTGAACATTATACCAATGCGAATAGAGTAGAAAAAAGGACAATAGAGTAAAATAAAATTAATTGTCTTTGGGAAACAGCAGTGACTTTCTTAGCAGCATTATGATCTTTTCTTTGTAGGTTCTGTTTCACCAGCTTTATATGTTAAGTAACATTTATATTTTCTAAACTAATGCACACATTCTTGGGGAGTCTACTTTGCCAAAAATTTAGCACAATAAGCAAAAACAAGCCAAGTTTTATTGCCCAACTTTCCAATTTATGGGACAAAAGGCTGGAGCGACCATGCTGATTATTAATTTGTCATTGACTCAGTTAATTGTCCTAAGCACATGACCTGTTTTCTGGACACATGCAAAATAATATTTTTATTGGCATGTCATGTAATTACCATGCGGTAAATAACAGAGGACACCAAGGAAATTTCCTAGTTCTTTTCAGTAAATGTCATGGGATCTTTCACATCTATGTGAGGTGTTACTAGTTCAGCTACATGGGACCCAAATTTATCATCCTATCTAAAGAATGAATGTCACGTCATGAGTTTGGTTCCTCATGCACCATCCTCCTTGCCCCATGCCACAGCACATTTTAATACCAGATGTGTTCCAAGAAAACCAAAAAAGGATGGTAAAATTTGATCAGGATCTTAATGTTTTGGTACATTAGTAAGGAGAACTATCAAATGTTACTTAACAGGATTACAGGCGATGAGATAGATACAGTAGTGCAAATAATATTATGATGTCAGTTTAAAGCATAAATAGAAAAGTAACCTTCTACTGAAAGACTAATGCTCACTGGCCTGCCATCAGGTATGTGTGTGTGTGTGTGTGTGTGTGTGTGTGTGTGTGTGTGTGTGTGTGTGTGTGTGTGTGTGTGTGTGTGTGTGTGTGTGTGTGTGTGAATCATGGTTTTTCATTGTTAAATGTCACTACCACAATTTAAAACTTTGATGTAGTTAGCTTGAGTTGTTCAAAGATGATCTTATTGAGAGTTGATCTTTTGGTTATTTTATGAGATGATTGGCTCAACACACCTTGGCAGTGAAGATTCCAGCTTATTCATTCTGATGTAATTGTTTGCACATTCTGTTCCCAACAGTGAAAATGGATTTTACAGGGCCTGTAAAATATTAGCATTCTGGTTTGTATTCTTTTTTTTTAATATAATTTCAGCCACCCTGGTCATCCAACATTTCCAAACAGAGAAGCTATTTCTGATTTTGAAGTTGATACAGGAATTTTTACTAAACTATCCTATTTATTTTCCATGGGGAAGTACAATTTTACTGCTAGAAAACAAACAGATACACAGGAGCTTTAGAAAAAGTTATCTAAAAAAACTGAAATTTAAGCCACAGTGGAATCATTTATATTTTGAATGTTCTGTATAGCAGGAAGTGGTCCACAAGGGGTTCCAAATAAATACATTTCACAGTAGATATTAGAGATGCTTAAGATTATTTTAAACAACTTTGTGAATTTTTCAATAAGGTTTGCAAATAATATGTTTAATGATTCGCTATAATCTAAAACTGGTGAATGATTTGAAATTAAGCACAGGCACACTTAATAATAAAATCCAAAGTTTATCAGATTTTTCCCAATTCTCTGCCAAACTGAACCAAGTATTTTTAGATGCTGCCTCTCATGAACAGAAAAGTAAAGAACGAAAAATGAAAAAATTGATACGATACAAGGCAAATTAGAAAGATAAGACAGCATAAACATAGTTTGTTGAGACTAATATGACAAACCAGTCCAAAGCTGATCCACATGTAAAGCCGACCACTCATGGAATAGGATTTCTTTTAGATGGTCTACCTCCTTGGCGGACTGGTTATGAGAAATGCAGGGAAAGGTCTGCAAAGTTAAAACAACCAATTTGAAGGGGATGTTTGGAGAATGAATTTGGTATAAGGACATTAAATCTGCATCCCAGTATAAGACAATTTCCTCATTATCAACAGTCCAACACAGAGAAAAAAAAAACACTTTTGAAACCGAATTCCAACCTGTTACAGCAGAATTCCAAACTATTCCAGAATTAGCGGGGTAGGAGAGATCCTCAAGTTGGTAGGGAAGGAAGTGAGATCATTGGTTGGTTTTAGGGTAATTAATTTGATAGTGAAGGCTTTCAGGTTTCATGAGAAAGCAATTTAGAAAAGGGGATTTGCATTCATTCCATCCAGCCGTGACAAGTATGTTGACCTAATATAATTTGTGAAATTGTACTGTAAAAATTTAAACCTGAAATGTTAGCCACATCTGGTAGTTTTTTATTTGGTAATGTAGAAGTCATAAGAAAGCCTAGACACTTCAATCTGGTTTTAAATAATTCATTTAAAATGTATGAGTCAGTCCGTGAAAGAGAAATAAGAAAACTGTCAGCTGAAGCACCAATAAAGGCATTATTTAATCTTAAAAAAATAATGCAGTGTGTTAAATGGAATGGTGAGAGACAAGCCAACATTAAATGTTGTAGCTGATAGCATTTTAAATCCATTATTATGTATGACACTATCTTACATTCAAGATACATTTAATTTTATTAACTTATTAAGAATGCAGAGATTGATGATGAAATTTTGTGACTTTTAACAGTAAATACCATTATTCAGTTATTCTAGAAGAAGGTATCCTATTTATGAAAGAAGATTCAGAAAGTGATAATTTGTTATACAGACATAAAATCTGAAAGGTATCTATGTTACTACAAGTGATTCTGGAAAATAACTTGTTTTTCTTCAATGAAAATTATTACCAACAAATGACTGATGAATCAATGGGGCCACAATGGCTCCCAAGTTTTGTTTATTTTGTGATGATTAGGTTTGATCAGTTTTAACTAGTAAACTCTATGAATTCTTCAGAGATTTTTTTTTTTATAAATGCTTTATTAATGATCCCTAGGGATCAAAACAGTATACATGATCCATAAGCCTTATCTCAGAAGATTTCCATATTGCACTAAGCCTAATTCATAAACTGCTCTACTGATAATATTTTCCCCTTTTGGGGGTCTCAGTGTGGGGAGCAATCTTGGTTGTATAGCCACATACTAATGTGACAGACAGTACAGGAGTGTAGCTAATGCTAATTAGCAATGTGTTTGCTTCACAGAAATGCCACACCTCCCAATTTCATTGGTCTAGCAATTATCTGAATCATTTGACCAAGCAAAATTTTACTCTAGAAGACAAAAAGTGTCCTCTGTCAAAACACTCACTTGGTCCTCTGGGACTACTAGTGGGCAGATAAGTTCAGAAAAGATGTGGGGATGGAGTGTGCAGTATTATTTACATGTGTGGACATTATATGTGTGGAAGTGTGTCCGGCTGTCTGTAAGAGCATGAATGAGGCTGCTTGAGTGTGTGTGTGTGTGTGTGTGTGTGTGTGTGTGTGTGTGTGTGTGTGTGTGTGTGTGTGTGTGTGTGTGTGTGTGTATTTGTATGGGTGACTGAGGTGGACAGGTGTGCTTGTATATGTGTGTCTGTGTGGAGGGGTGTACTTTTAGGGAGAACACTGACATGGTCAGGTCTAACATCTTTAGTGTTTCATCCAAAGACATAATAAGGAGCCATTAATGAGGTCCTTCTCCTTGTCTCTGATTCACAATTTCTCACCTTCACGCTAAAAGCATAACCCTTACTGGGCAGTTAGTTAAGTTATGAGCCTTTTTGACTCCCAAGTGATACCCTTTTATGGTAGAGGAATGGTAATAATGATTTTACCGAATTTGTACAACATAGAAATGGCACTAGACAGTTTTTGGTCTTTTCTGTCAATAGATCCAATGACAGGATTTGATTTTTGAATGTTGATGCATATGGGGTGCACTTGGAAACCTTTCTACCAAGATTTCTACTAACAGCTGTCCAAGTAACAGCAGCTATGTTAACTCTGAGAATAAACATCCTCTGTTTATGAAAGAAAATATAGGATATGGTCACCTAATAAGAACACTCAAACTGACCTGTGATGATAAGCTTTTTGAAATGAAAATTTGAAAGTTGATGGCTCAGTTTATAAACAAGGTTATAACAGAGAAGTGGTAAAATCAATGTTTAATTTTAAAAATCCACACACAAGTGTCATAAAAACAGCAGACCACCCTAAACTGTAGTTCCTAAGTAAAATCACTTTCCAGGAAGGACCAGACCATACAGGTGTACAAAACCATAAAAAAAATTGAATAATAGAACCAAATATAATAGTTAAGCACTTTCATCCACTATACCTCAGGGACTTCATCAGAACTAAAATCCACCAACCATGTTAACCAGTTTAAATAACATGTCTTAAACGTACAAACCGTGTTAAAATGAAAAAAAAAAAACCTTCTTGTTGTTGAATTAAACCCTGTATTAAAACACTGTATGAATAATCGATGTAGTGGTGCAGTGGTTTGCATTGTTGCCTCACAGCAAGAGGTTCTCTGGTTCGATTTTCTGCTAGGGTGCCTTCTGTGCTGAATCTGCATGTCCTCCCTGCATTCGTGTGGGTCTCCTCTGGGTGCTCCAGGTTCCTCCCTTGTTACAAAGACATGCATCTGGAACATTTCTCCCAGTCCTCTGCTGAAATTGGCTCATTCCAAGTCAGAATTTCCTGGTAAACAAATGTTAAATAAATAAATTCAGACCTAATAAACCTTTCCACTGTATGACTTTTTGTCACTTGATATAAACAGACAATAATAAAATATTGCTATAAATATATAAATAACTAACTCATAATTTTTTGGCTGTTATCTGTAATAATGAATTGATAGACACTTTTTCATTGAGAACAAGGTCTAACTGGGCACAAAATCTTAATTGCCATATGAGTACCCTATACTCCAGTAAAACCTCCCACATCCCACCCCTAGGGACTTTACGCACCTGCCGTTAAATGGCAATTCCCATGGTACATAACATAAAAAGATGTTTTGCAGGGTTTCCCCTGCACCCCTCACAAGCCCCATCTGTGAATATATTAAGTCTGACACTGCACAGAGATGAAGATAAGCAGTAATTTAATTTCAGCATTGTCACATGTTTTCAGTGTAACACCACGCATCATCCTGATGAAAACAAAGATCAGTGCAACTTTTCTGATGAAATGAGTGGCAATATTACAACAGAAAACATATACATATATATGCATTCACAGCTACACACACACACATACAAAAAAATATATATACATATATATATATATATATATATATATATATATATATATATATATATATATATATACATATATATATACACACACACACACACATATATAGACACACATGCACACACATGATTGCATGCATGGATTTGTGTTGTATGCATGTGTGTGTGTGTGTGTGTATACATCCACACAGATGTATACATTTTTTTATATATATATATATATATATATATATACTCTTACACACACATACACACACAATCAATATTTGTGTGTGTGTTTGTGAGTGTATCTGTGAGAGAGAGTGAGAGAAAGATGTGCAGAATGTATGGAATCACAGCTGACTTCAGACATGGTGTTAGCCATGCTAAGGAAATGTCAGCTACTCTGTGAAATGTAAGGGCAGAAAATAAATAATTAACAAAAAAAGGAAGTTATTATGTTACAGTCCCCAAAAAGTGAGCATTGTTATTTTCCCTTCCTTACATGCCTAGGTTTGTACAGATGCACGATAAATAAAACATTATTTTTTCATGCAGTGGAGGCAGATAAGGAGTACCATGATGAAGGGAAGGTTGTAATGTCGCTCACCAGACTGTGGTTATCAGCATTTACAATGGCTAACTGGAAAGGTTCAAAATGTTTCTCTGTTGGTAGCAGATGCATCTGCCAGTGTTATGATTCTTCCAGTGTGTTGAACAATGCAAGGATGTAGTACAAACAGGTTTCATCAGATCCCAGTCTGTTTAACTTCTGTACGTACAGTGTTGTTTTGACTTTACTCTTGAAAATCTTGTCGACGTGCCCGAATGTGAAAGAATATAGCATAATGAGCAGTACATATTAAGGAACTATGGACTTTATGGTTTATGATGCTCGCCCCAACAGACACAAAGACATGCAAACCTCTACTACTGACTTCTGATGTAGTGAACCCAGTGAAAGAATGGTTTCTGACCAGCTGCACTTTGTAATTAAAATGACAGATGTGCATACCTGCCTGCACTTTCTGTGGGTTTGTAATATTTACTTTTTATATTGGTAAAACTATAATGATACCTATAAAGATAACCTTGCCAATAAGGATAATGTACAATTGTGCAGCAGTAACAGGAGTGTGCATTCATTCTACTTACACTCAATACAACCTCGTTCAAGTTTTATTCCAGAATAAAATACATTGCTGATAAAACTCATTTCCAAGTGTTCATATCGCAATACAATAACAGTAAATTCAGTCCAATAACATTAGGAAATAGTGAATCAGTCTCTTTTACTGAAAGAAATGGACGCAGGATCCACAACAAAGACGTTCAGCTAGATCCTGAACCCTCCCTCTTGTCTTTGTCATGTGAACGGCTGTGTAGACCACATACAATCTATATTCCCTAGCCACTTGATCTTAGGAGTGTTGACTCAGTACGGCGGTTTGTATTGGCGTTTTCATTATGTACTGAGTGACTAAGAGCTTCCTGTGGATTAGATCATGTATTAATGATTACTGACTGTTGGGGAATGTTTTGTGACTTGTTAGCACACTGAAAAGTGTAGCAGCAGCAGTCACATACATATATGATGTAAAAGCCGTTAACAATCCTTTGCTCAGCAGAATTAAACACTGTGCAACTAAAAGTCTATCTAAAAAGCAGCCACATGAAGCTCACTAGTTTAACAGGAAAATGGTTCCAGCACACTGCATGGGTCTTCTCTGTTGATCCTGAACTGTGGATAAATCACAGGAATATGGATCTTTGTAACATTTTACGAAAAAATGAAGCCCTGTGTACCTCCCCATACCTATACCTAATTTATTTACAGAGCTGAAAATGACTACCTAGACACAGAAACAGAGTATGTCTACCTGAGATAACACTTTGGATTTATTCACTATTTTTCCAGAAGGTTTTTAAAGAGATCACTGGGTATACTTTTATTCATTTGCACTCATTATTTATGTTTGTTTTCCTGACTCAGTGGTAGCTTAGCAGAGCATGTATAGAATTAAATGTTCCTAAATCACAGATGAGTATTTAGTGAGAAAGAGAAACTCAAAGCTACAAACAGAAACAAGCCCCCACGTGGTCCACCAACACTATTGAAAAGAGTCTTCCTAATATTACGAGATCTGTTATTTGGGCTATAACATTTTGCCACTATACTTGCACTCATTTTACTGCCATCATTGTGCTATTTATCTTTTCTGTCAGGTCTGTCTCATATTTACCACATGCTCCATTAAAGAAGAAGTTCTTTGTTGTCCCCCTTAACTTATTACTTTCAGTCTAATTTTATGCCAGTGTATTTTATTGAAAAACATAAGTGCTCAGCATATAATCTATACATTTAAAAGTACTTTAACAAACATGCTACATCAGATTTTTGACTTTTCCACAAAATGCATAGTTAGACCATACCACTCAACTGTCCAGAATTATACAAAATGTCCAGATTTTTGCCTCATATTTGCAGTTAGATCCCCATAAAATGTGTGGTTTTCTGACAACTCACTGAGGACTGAAGTCCCTAACTAAGGACAACATTTAAGTTTCAGACTTCATATTATTCAAAAAATGCATAGGAATGATACACCTGTTATTCTATCAACTTTTTTTTAAGTATACAAGAGCAACAATTAAAATCCTTCCCTGATCTTGGGCCTTTGAATCCCCCCTATTATTTTTGGTTTTGTCCAGCATTCTTGCTCTGAGAGTTTGAAAGGCATGAGTTAAACATGTTAAAATGTTTCTGAAGATCAGCTGCAATCTTCTTGCAGCAAGTTCAACTTAATACTGAATTCACATAATTAAAAACAATATAGAAGGAATAACAGTAATGAAGGTGCTAGAGGCTGACCAGAACTGCATGACCTTGTACTAAGAATTACCAAGGAATAGTGCCCCAGTTTTGCACCCTATCCTCTACCTTACCCCACCAATAAAATATCTGTGTTTATTTGAGGTAATTTATTAGCTGGCAAGAAATATACTCATTTTATACACTATGGGAAGGTTATTTCACCTTGTCTTTTTAGAGTTTAAGGAGTTTCTTTATTCCCTACATCCATTCAGAACCCCATTTTTCCCATGGAGTTGGGGTGTTACTTCAACAGTGACAATCATCTAGAGCCAAGGTTCACACCAGCAGGTTTCTAGCTCTGACATGGTTCTTCCGTACCACTCACACCTATGGAGAATTAAGAGTGTCCAATCCACCTAATATATATCTTTGGAGTGTGGGAGGAAACTGGATCATCCAGAGAAAACCCACACAAACACAGGTAGGACCATACAGACTCCAGATAGAAGGCACCACAGCCAAGAACTGAACTGGAGAATCTCATGCTGTGAGGCAACAGCTCTATCCACAGTGCCACTATACCACTCAAATAAGCATGTTTTCTTTTTTCTAACACACCCAGGGATTCAGAAAGAGCCCCACAGTTCTTCATAAGAGATGCTGTAAAAAGAGACTGTTTACACACTGAGGAAATTGTGATTCAGGGACACATTAGCTGCAGTAACGAAAGACTTCATTACTGACTCATTTGCTTGTGCCTGAATCACTGTTAACTACTGCAAGTGTAAATCAGTAGTTCCTGCAGTAGTTAATACTGTCCACCATCGGAGCAGGCAACCCCCCAATTCACTCTCCCACCCAGTGCAAACAGTAAAACACGCACAACACATACCCCATACCCATCCCTGCATTGTCAGAACATCCCCTCTTTCTCCCTTTTTCATGCCATCATAAATCTTGGATGACTGCAGTTATTAATGACAGGCGAAGTTTCACACTTCATAGCTTTTAGTATATGTATGCTAGTTTATTTATTTACTTGACTATTTATTTTTGCAGTAGTACAAACACTGTCATGCTAGCAACTTCATAAGTGTATGAGAGGAATAATTACAATCTGCTCCTGACAGTATGTCTCTGTCCCTAAATTGATGTTGGCTTTGTTTATATTTCTTGCCCTATAAGGTTGAGAGGTATGCTTATATGTACCCTGTCCCTCTCTCTTGTAATTTACAAACTGTTGCAGGCCTTGAATAATGAGGGAGATCCTTATTATATTATATGTAAAAAAGCTGCTACACTAACTTGTTAGTTCCTGTAATAGGCTAATGTTGTTTTCTGCATCAAGGGTGCAAAGTTTGAAGCCTTCCTTCCTCCTTTATAATTTATCTTTTTTAAGTTTTATTTATTATTCTATATTATCCCTGATGTCTTGTAATGGTACAGAGGATTAATAATCTCTGTGGGTGGGTGCAGGGTTTAAATCCTTTTTAGTGCTTTTAAGGAATGCTATTTAGAGTATCTGTGGTCTCTAGTGGACCCCTCCAACCCATATCATCTTTTTTAATAAGTACTCAAAGAAGATTGTTACTGAATTATCCCTGGTGCCTAGTGTTTCCCCCCAGTCCACATCTTTTTAGGTCACCAGAGCTGTGGATGAAGGTAAGTTGATTCATACAGCCTACCTTGATCTGGCCAAGGCCTTTGATATCATTCCCTACTCAGGAATTATGGAAAAACTTACTACGCTAGGCATCAACCCCTATACCCCCATATCATTAGGTGGGTTGCAAAGTGGCTCACAGATAGAACCCACAGTGTGAAAGTAGCTGACTCCAAGTAAGACTGCCAACCAGCCAAGAGTGGAGTCCCACAGGGTTTGGTCCTTGGTCCTCTCCTGTTTGGTATCTACTTCTCTGAAGTCCAAGCCAACACGAAGGGACTCTGGCCGACAAAGTTTGCAGATAACTGCAAGTTGAGAGCTATTATTAACTCCCCAAATGATGTTGACATCCTGCAAAAAGGCCTCAATGAGACCAATGACTGGTGTCAGAACCATGGCCTTAAGCTCAATGCTAAAAAATGTGTCTTCATCCCCTTTGGGAAAAACCCGATTCCCTTGATTTACCACATTGATGGTAGTCCACTGAACACAGAAGGCGTTATAAGAGATCTGGAAACACAGGTTGACAGCAACCTCTCTTTTGACCACCACGTTGCCACTGTGGTTAGAAAGTCCTTCTATGTTGTACATCTCATTACA